>NW_028270179.1:10424407-10601213 GCF_037043375.1 Chiloscyllium plagiosum | reverse complement strand
CGTGCCATGGTCCTGGCAACTGCTGCCCCCTCCTGATGTGCCATCTCCCCCAACGGTATCCAGAACAGTATACCTGTTTTGGAAGGAGATGACCACAGGGGACTCCTGCACTGCACTGCTTTCCTACCCATTCTCTGTCTCCCTCAGCAACTCTAACCTTCAGTGTGACCAGTTCACTAAACGTGCTATCCACGACCTCCTCAGCATCACGGATGCTCCACAGTGAGTCCATCCGCAGCTCCAGAGCCGTTATGCGGTCAAGTAAGAGCAGCAGGTGGACACATGTCCAGCAATCAAAAGAGTCAGGAACGTCAGACACGTTCCTAAGCTCCCACGTCAAGCAAGAGGTACATGCCACGGGTCTGAGGTCCTCCACCACTGGAAGCTTAGCTTTACAAGAAGCAAAACCAAACAAAGCACTGAATCATATGAAAATAAAAATAAAGAAAAAATAAAAGCCTTACCTTCCAGAGTATTTTACTTCCAGCTAGAGGACCGGGACAGAAGGGGGACACTAAACTTGAAGTACCTTGTGTTTAGCCACTGCCCAAATATAAATTAAGCCCATTGCTTCCCGGCAGCCATCGCTTCAATGAACCTTTTCTCCTGTCAAAATGGAGTCCCGACTCCCGAGATAAGTCCCTTCTTAAGTGGGAAAACTTACCTTCCCAGCAGCCCTTGCTTCACTTCATCTTCTCTCCTCGCTGATCTGTCAAAATCTAATCTATTCTACCTAAAATCTCCAACGAATACTACTCTCATATTCTTATAAATATCTGCAATTTCGTGACACATCTGCTCCTCCAGTACTTGTTTGCTATTTGGTGGTCTATAATACAGTTCTAACAGAGTGATTATTCTCGGTTTGTTCCTAAATTCTAAACACATGGCCTAATTAAATGATCCCTTAAGTGTATCATCTCTTAGCACTGATGTGATCTACTCCCTTATCAAAAGACAACAAACTCTCCTCACTTGCTTGTATTTCTGTCACGCCTGCAGCTTCTGCATCTTGGAAAACCAGTCCTACCCTTCTCTCAGACATCTTACGATTATGGCTATAGTATCCCCATCCCAGAGCCAATCCATGCTATGAGCGTGAATGCCTTATCAATCAGGCCGCGTGTGGTGAAATAAATGCACCAGGCGTCTTTTTCCTCCCTTTGCAGTGCCGCTGGATCTCCTGAACAGTAAACTTCCTCTCAATGGCTGATGTATTTTCTCCTCACAGGTCGATAGACCCTCTCTTCTTCAGAGTCCCAACCCTCTGCCAAACTAGTTTAATGCTTCCTAGTTAACAATAGAAAATGTTGCCCCAGGGATACTCGTGCCTCTCTGGGTAAAGTACAACCCGACACCCACTTGAGGATAATCCTGGGGATCGCCCAGTGAAACCATTTAGTGGAATTGAGAAATGAGAATGGATGATCTCTTTCACATGACTGTACGACAGGCCCCCAACAATCAGCGGGAATTTGAGCAGCAAACATGTCAGGAGATCTCAGATATCTGTAAGAATGAGAGCGTTGTAACTTTCCAAATCGAGACTGGGAATGCGGTAGTATTCAGAGCTTGGATGGGAGGAATTTGTTAATTATGGTCAAGAAAACTGCCTAAGTCAATATGTAAATAGGCGGACTGGAGAAAGGGCCAAAACTTGGCCTCCCCTTCGGAAACAATTAGGGAAAAGGGACTGCGGTGTTCGTGCGCAAGCATTTCGTCAAAGAGACCACAATTCTATTAGATTGAAAATAGTTATGGAATTGAACAGGCCTGTTCCACAAGTTAAAGAGTAAAATTGGCCTTGCCGCAATCCAGAAATTATTAGTCAAGACGTTTCAAACGTTAATTATTGGACGTTATTTGCAGTTAAAAGGACGTGTGGCAAGTGGGAAACTTTCAAAAGAGAGAAACAACGAGAGATCAGGGCAAGCATATTCCTGTTAATATGAAGGATAATGCTGACACAGGGAGGAAATACTGGATGACTGTGCATATAGAGGCTCTGGTCAAGAAAAAGGGACACACAATATATATAGTCAGCAGGATGAAGTGAATCACTTGAATAACATTTCAGGTGTGGTAGTGCACTTAACACGGAACTCAGGAGGGCAATCAGGGGGCCTGAGAAAGCGTTGGCGGATCGGGTTCATGAAAATCCAAAGAGAAACTGCATGCATATTAATAACAAAACATGAACGTTTGACACCATGTAGTCCTTTAAAGATCAATGGGGCCATCAATGCGTGGAACCACATGAAATGGGTGAGAACCTAATCGAAAATTTCACGCCATTGTGGAGAAAACATGGAGAAGTCAGGGAAATAAAGAAGGATGTCTTCAAAAGAGTCTACATTACAGAACAGGACGTACTTGAGTTTTTGAAACGTATAAAGATAGCCAAATCCCTGGGAATTAATCAAGTACATTCCGGATCATTATGGAAAGCTCAGGAATAAATATCGGAGCCCCTTAAAGGTATTTCTACCGACCGCCACAGGAAAGCCTCGAGGTTGGCTAATGTTATGCCAGCAAGTTATTTGAAAACAAAGCCTGCAAGTGAAAGCCAGAGACCCAAACACCAATTATCTTGATGTCAGTTGTCCGTGCCTTGTTGGAAGCGATTCAGGGAGGCTGCGGCGCTGGGGAGAAAGTAATTGATAGTGCAATAGGTCGATGGAGGCGGGTGTCAAGTAATAGATCGGGGAGGATGGTGGAGTATAGAGGTGGGAAAGAAAATTGACAAGTGGGACAAGACATAAGGGTAATGTTGAGCTGCATGGTTGGAACTGGGGTAAAGGAAATGAGGAAAATGTTTAAGTCCACATTGATGCCCTCGAGCTGGACAGTTCCGAGCCAGAAGATAAGGCATTCATCCTCTAGGTGTCGGGTGGTGAGCGAGTGACGATGGAGGAGGCCCAGGACCTGCATTCCCTCGGAAGAATGGGAGGGGAAGTTGAAATTTTCAGACGGGAGCGGTGGGGTTCTTTGGTGCAGGTGTATTGGAGGTTTTCTGTGAAGCACTCTGCGAGAAGGCGTCCATTCTGCACAATGTAAAGGAGACTGCAACGAATACAATCAATGACATATCTGGAAGTGCAGGTGAAACTTCTATGGATGTGGAAGGTTCTTTTCTGGCCTTGGACGGATGCTGAGGGGAGGTGTGGGGGCAGTTTTTACAATTCCTGCAATGGCAGGGGAAAGTACAGGAGTTGAGGGTGGCTGGTTAGGGGCAGGGAGAGAACTGTCTTTGCGGAAAGTGGATAAGGTTGGGGAGGGAAATGTATTCCTGTGGTGGGGTCCATTTGTAGGTGTCGGTGGATACAAAGTACTATCGCATAAACATAATTGAGTCTGTTGATGAGCTCAACAAGAAGATAGATGATGTTAGAGCAGAAGACGCTCTCTATAGTTAATTCAGCAAGGGCTTGGATAGGGTTTTCCAGGCGACACTGGTTAGTAAGGTTACAAATGGATACAAACTTGGCTTGAAAGTTGGAGAGAGGTGGTGGTGTTAGATGGTTGTTCATCAGACTAGAGGCCAACGACCAGCGGTGGATCCACTTCTGCTAATTTGTTACATGAAGGATTTTGTTTAGAATATCGGAGTTATTGTTAGTTTGCGGATGCCAAAATTAGTGTAACAGTGGGTAGTGATAATAAGGGATCTTGATCATCTGTCCATAGGTCAAGGAATGAAAGATGGAATTTAATTCGGGTGTAGGCTTTTGTAAAGATAGAACAGGGAGGACTAACGCAGTTAATGGTAGACGCTGGGCAGTTCTGTCGAATAGAGAGAGCCCAAGGGGTGCAGTTGCATTGCTCCTTGGAGGTGGCATCACATGTGGAAAAGGTGCTGAAAGCTGCATTTGGCACATTTGCCCTCATTGGTGAGAGGAATTTAGGCATGAGTTGATACCAGATATTGCTGGACCTCTCTTTGGAGTACTGCGTAGAATTCTGATCATCCTGCTGTACGAAGCATTCTCGGAAAATACAAATGGAGCAAAGATTGACAATGGTGTTACTGACACTGGAGGATTTGACGTACAAGGAGAGGCTCCATAAGCTGAAAGCAAAACGGGAAATGAGATAGCTGTGGCAGATAAGGTTAAGGAGAATGCAACAGATTCTCTCCGGATACAAGTACAAAAAAGCAACTGGAGACGCAATTGGGCCCTAAAACTTCAATGAGGCCATCCATGTGTGGAATCACAAGAGTTGGGCGAGACCAGAAATGAATAATTCATGTCAGACTGTACTGTGGACAAATACATTTAAACAAAGGGAAAGAAGCAGTGATGGCTTGTAAAGAGATTCCCATGCCTGAAGAGCTGATGCTGGACGTCTTAAAACATGAAGGTAGAGAAAGCTGGAAGTCCTGAACAAGTGTATTCAGAACATTGTGGCAAAATTGTGGCGGGAAACGGAGCAGAGATATTTGCATCATTGTCCTTCGTATTCTGTTGGGCGTACGTGGCTGAGGGATGACATCATAAAGGTTAATAAAACCATGATGGATATAAATAAGGGGAATAACTATGATATCTACCCCAGGGTAGAGGAATCCATAACTAGAGGACATAAATATAGAGTGAGAGAGGAATACTTAAAAGGGATCGGAGGAGAACATTATCCACAGAGAGGATGATGCAAGTATTAAATGAGCGGCATAGCAGTCGATAAGTTTATGATAGGTTTGTAAACCGACAGAGAGGATGCAGAGACAGGGTTCACGTGAAAGGAGATCTCCAAATTCAAAGAGAAAATGTGAAACATCGGGAAAACATGGGGATGTGGCTGAATATGAGCACACCAGAACAGGATGGAGCGGTATTTAATTAAAATTGCATATCAGCGCATACGTTTGTGACGTGAAATTGCGGGAAAGAGTAAATTATGTGATTTCTCTGGAATGGACAAAGTCTCCACAATAAGGTAGACTGATTTGTGCCACCTGAGATACATGGTTACAGGGTGAATAAAAGGTGGAACATAAATATTCAATGGCACACAACGTTTTGGGGTCTTTGCCAGAATGGGAAAAGCAGTATGGATAACACTGATAGTAATGTATAATAAAGATATGAGCGAGAAAGCATTATGTCTCAGTTCATGAATTAATGTCAGTACGGATGTGAGTTGTGGCTCCTCCCCGCCAAGGACTCACGCAGGAGAATGGTTTTAGGGCATCTAACAACATCTCATTGCTGATCACTGCATTTAACTGGAATTCACTGGAATGTTTAACCATGGCTTTGCAATAAGTTTGTGAATCCTCAATATTCGTATAATCTTGGACCATGACATTAGCAAGAGTAACATAGCTGAATGAGTTTTGGGAATGTTTCTGTCGGTGTCTCTTTGAATAACACATTGAGAAACTAGCTAGGGACGTAACTATCTCAGATCAACCAATGTGTCATGAAACTGAGTGAATGAGTAATGTCACATGGTGAGATCCCCTGGGAAAGTTTGATTACATGCAGTTTAAAGAAAAATAAAGTTTTAAAGAGAATCACAGAAAGCTACAACGAGAAACAAAATTGCCTTTTACATTCGTTTGAGGGGAAAACTGACTGAGGGAAACTGGCTAAACAGAGAAAAATGTCTGTCTACAAACGAGCTGTGGTAAAATTTTGAAGGAACAATGTAAATCACTCAACAAAATGATATTCCATTGAAACAGACAAAACCTCAGCATGAAATTCCCACTCGTCCCTCACTGACGCCAAAACGGATTATAGTATATTATGAGGCTTGGAAGATCACCAAACAATACATTAAAATCTGAAGTGAGATAGTATTTTAGGAATAAATGTTAAAGGTATTGCATACCAGCAGGAGGAGGGTCGTGGGAAGAGTAATCATAGTCGGGGTATAATGACATACAGAGGAAAAGGTAGAAGTGAAGGTGCTGGCGGTGGTTTGAGTGTTATAGAGAGTCGCCAGGTCTGACGGTATTACAAAGCCAAAAGGAAATGCTGCAACTGGAGGTATTTGCAGTGGTAGGGAGGGAAATATGTATTTTTATTTAAGCGTGTCACTGATTTTACCTGCCTTTTTTGCCCGACAGCTAATCGCCCACAGGGCAGCTCATTCTTGCCATATTGCTTTGGTCTGAGGTCACTGTGAGCCCGAGCAGGTTAGAATGTCAGTTGTCCATTTCTAAAGGACGTAAGTGAACCAGATGAGTTCTTCCTACTGATCAACAATGCTTTTATGGTGGCCCCAACAGTCTTGTTTAACCACACATAATATCACAACTCCAACTCTCAATGCTCTGATCAAGGAAGAAACGGAACCCAAATGCCTGCTTCACTACTCTGTCCACCTGCAACGCCACTTCTGAAGAACTGTGCACCTGAAACCCGAGGTAACGTATTAACAACACGACCGTAATGCCAAAACAAAACTGCCCTAGTTCCGTCCTGGTTTGCTTCACTAAAATGGATCATTTCAAATTTATCGAATTGAACTCTATCTGCAATTCTTCGTCCCCCTACTCCAAAAATGCTGTTAATCCTTATGGATCAAAGATAACCTTCTTCACTACCTACTATATTACCAATTTTAGTGTCACTCAAACTTACTTCCCAGGAAACCAAAATTCTCATCCAAATCATTTATCCAAAAGACAAATAACAATGGACCCACTACACCGCTGGCACATGCCTCCAGTCAGCAAATCAAAACGTCTCACACCACCCTCTGTCTCTACCTATCAAACCAATTTTATATCCGTTTGACTAGCTCCTCCTAGATGCCATCTCCTTTAACGTTGATCTGAACTGATTGCCCAGTCCACCATACGGAACGTGAAACACGGGATACAGTCCAATACAACCTTTGATCCTACTCTAAGGTCAAACAAACCTGCATAGCTTTCATTTTACTATAATCTATGTGCCTATACAAGTGTCTATTAAATGTCCCTAACGTATCTGACTCTCCTCCCACCATTGACAGTGCAATTCAAATGCACACCACTCTGTGTAAAGAACAGAAACCTGAAATCTTCCCGAGGCCTTCCAATAGTTACCCTGTTGTGATAGCTATTTCTGCCATGGTATAAAATCGCTGACTATTCACTCTATCTATACCTCTCATCATCTTGTTCACCTCTATCAAGTGGCTCCACAACCTTCCTCGCTCCAATCAGAAAGATCTTGGCTCCCTTAACCTTTCTTCATAACAAATACCCCGGAGTCCAGGCAGTGTCATTGTAAAGCACGTTTGTACCCACTAAAAAGCTTCTACATCCTTCCTGTAATGAAGGGACGAGAACTGAAAGCAATTTTGCAAGTCTGGTCTTACCAGGTCTCGAGCGATCTACATCAAAACCACACCATTCTTAAACTCAGTCCCCCAGCTAATTAAAGCTAACACACCATAAGCCTTCTCAACAACCCAATCCACTTGTGTGGCAATTTTGAGGGATACATGTACATTAACCCCAAGATCCCTCTGTTACTACACACTACCAAGAATTCTGCCTTGAGCCCTGTAATCTGCTTTCAAATTTGACCTTCCAAAATTAATCACTTCAACCTTTCCAACTGTAACTGCGTTTGCCATGTCTCAGCCCATTTCTGCATCCTATCAATGCCCCGTAGCGACCTACAATAGCCCTACAAACTATCCACCACTTGATCCACCTTTATGTCATCAGCAAAATGACTAACCCACTCTTCCACATCTACATCCAAGTCATTTATAAAAATCGCACAACGCAGAGGTCCCAGAGCCTGTCCCTGCACAGCACCACAGGTCATCCTGCTCCAGGCTGAATCCTTTCTGTCAATTTCCACTCTGTCTTCTATAGGCCAGCTCATTATGTATCCAGACATCCAAATTTCCCTACACCCCATGCCTCCGTAAATTCTGAACAGGCAATCAGCGTGTTTTGTAACATCCTGAAAGAAATCAATATACAGACCCTGAAGAGATGTCTTGGGAGGAGGAGCTTACAGGGATAGACATGACTGTCGGAATTTACAGAGAGAAAGGAAGGTAGTATCTACTGGAGACGTTTAGGGTTTAAAGTGTTAGGGATTTCTGAAGCTGACAGAGATAGGCAGTGTTCTAGGGGTGGTTACAAACAGAAGAATGATCGAAAGGATATCACAAGGATCACTCATTCAGCACTGGGCAGGAGTGATGTCTTGAATCCCCTATGCAGTCTCAGTAAAGACCACTCAACAGAGGTGAATGCATGTCCCTAACAAGCTGGTGGCAATGAAGCCGAGAGTGTTGCGTTTCCCTGCCCAGTACTGTACCTATGCCCTGTTTTGTGGGTCTGAATATAGCAGTCCGCTCACCTCCACATGCTGTCTCCTGTGAGTGATCTTACCGACTGCAGTATATACTAAAGTGTCCAGATCTCACTCCGTGATACCCAACCTCCCATGTGTTTCAGAGGGAGGGTGTGTCTGCAACCCTTCGCACCGTTGAACATTCAGTACTAAAGAAAATGGCATTGTCAGAGTGCCAGGGAGAAAAGACTGTCACATGGTCGGTGTTAACGAAGGGGACTCTGTCAGAGGGCCAGACCTGACCTGTCAGAGATTTAGTGTTGACGAAGGAAGCACTATTGCATGGTCAGCCCTGAGAATGTGGGCATTGCTAGAAGGTCATTGTTGAGGAAGTAGGCTCTGCCAGAGGGTTTGTGTTGAGGGAGTGTTGCATTGCTGGAGTGTCAGCGCTGAGGGAGTTCCATTGTCGGAAAGGCAGTGTTACAACAGTGCCACCCTGGAAAAAGGTCAGTTCCGAGACAGTAACACACTGTCAGACGGTCCGTACTGAGGGAGCTTTGCACTGTGGAGGGTCAGTGCTGACAGATCTTCACACTATCGGAGGTTCAGTGCTGAAGAAGTGCAGTAATGTCAGAGGATTAACGCTGAGGGAGCTCTACAGTCGGAGGATCATTGCTGAAAGAGTGGGCCCTGTCACAGGATCAGGGCTGAATGAGTGGCACACTGTTGGAAAGTAAGTACTGGGGGAGTGCCGGACATTCGGAGGTTCAGTGTTGAAGGAGTGAGCACTATCTTGGGAGGTGGGGGGTCATTGTTAATGGAGTACAAGACTGTTGGAGAGGCTATGTTCCCAGGGGCGTGAATCTGTGGAATTGTTTACCACAAGGAGGAGTCGAGTCTGGGTCAGTCAGTATATTCAAGGCTGAGATGCAGAGACAGATGTTTAATCAGGAAGTGAATCGTGGGTTAACGGGTAGAAGAAGAAACTGGAATCAAGAATGATCAGATGAACCACGACACATTGAATGGCTGAGCAATCTTGATCGGTTGAATGGTCTACTTCTGTTTCTGTGTTCCTTCTCCGCAAGGAACACATGCATTTCCCAAATCTTTGTATAGACATCTACCTGGGGTCTTCTATAGGAATGGGTATCATGATCAGCAGTTTCAACCACTGAAATTAAGATGCAGATTTTGAAGTGCCAAGGCAGTAAGATGGAATATACCCAGATTGTATCAAATGTTAATGAAATAAGGAAGGCACTCAAATTCGTGGGACATACTCTATTTTCATACGGTATCAACCAAAGTCCATAGAGGTTACACAATCAGCCCTTTGTCAAAGTGGGACAGCGGTGAGTTAACACTATGCAGGTATCATGAGGAGAGTCATTGCATGTCAGCACCACATCTCACTTGGCATTGTATTGTTCTGAAACCCGATCGCAGAGTCAATATTTCCAGTTCCTTAATTCGAGAAAGTAGAGCTCGCTCATCTTGTTGCAAACGTATTCAGTTCGGAACAACTCAGTTCCAGCGTCTTCGGAATGATCTTGTGCAGAAGCGCTTCTTGCAGGACCCCAATGCTGAATAGTACTGTGCAAGCAGAGACTTCAGGCAGGACCTGTTCGTCTTCAAGCAAACAAGGTTAAGAAGGGTTTTTCATTCAAGTGTCTGAGTCATGAAAGTTTACAAGCGGGATTGAAAAACTATTAGAGAAACGACCAGCTATGGAGAATCTGGAATTACATTTCAAAATCAGTATGATTAGAGCCTGAAATGAATTCGGATGGATGGCGATCCAAGGCAGACAGAAACAGAGTGAGAGAAACCGAGCAGAAGACTAACTGAAAGAGGTAGACTGGCATATAGAGTATGAGGTACAGAGTTTCAGACAGAGACAGAGAGGCAGAGGTTGAGCTCAAGACACACTGTGTGAGTAGCAGAGAAAGAGAGATGGAGAGAGAAGGTGGGACAGACGAAGAGAATCAGGGAATGAAACAAAAAGTATGAAATTCCCACACACGTAAGGGACATAACACACGCCCTCCACCTCCTCCAAGCCTTCCATTTCCCCGCCCCCAATGCCTCATCTTCACCATGGACTGATGTCCCTCGCAACCTCTTACCGCCATGACTAGGGCTACCCAGCCTTCCGTTTCTTCCTCTCCAAACGCTACGGCCAGAAACCTTTCACTGACAAACTCATTCGTTTGGCTGAATTGGTCCTCACACTCAACCATTTCTCCTTTCAATCCTCCAATTTCGGCCAGACGAAAGGGGTAGCCCTCTGCACCAGCATGGGTCCCAGCTATGCCTGTCTCTTCGTCAGCTGAGTAGAACAGCTCATCTTCCGGAGTTACACTGGCAACACTCCTCATCTCTTCCACTGCGACATTAATGACTCCATTGGCGCCATCTCGTGCTACCGTGAGGAGGTCGAACAATTCATCCACTTCTTCAACACATTCTACTCCGACATTAAATTCACCTGAAGTATCTCTGACACCTGCTTCCCCTTCCCAGACCCCTCTGTCTCCATCCGCGAGGGCGCACTCAACACTTACAGTTTTTACAAACACACCGACACCCACAGGTTCCTGGATTACACCTCATCCCACTCTACCTCTTACAAGAATGCTATGTGGTATTTCCAATTCCTCCCTCTGCCACATCTGCTCCCAGCAGCACCAGGTCCACCACAGTAAACAAAAGATGACCTCATCCCTTGAAGACTCATATTTCACCTACTATGTGTTTGAAGATGCCTTCCACAGCATCTCATCCACCAACCGTACCTATGATCTCGACGCCCACCCCTTCAACCGCAACAAGGACCGAACACCCTCAGTCTTCACTTGCACTCCACCAACATCCGCATAATTCGCATCATCCACCGGAATTTGCGCCACATACAAATAGACTTCACCACCAGGGATATATTTCCCTCCCTACCGCTATCTACATTCCGCACGGAGCATTCCCTCCGGGAGTACCTTGTCAGGTCCATGCTCCCAAATGAGCTAAACTCCACTCCTGGCACATTCTCCTGCTACCTCAGGAATTGCAACCCCTCCTCCCACACCACCCTCCTTAGCTCAGATCAAGGCCCCAGAGGAGCCTTCCAACTCCATCAAAGTTTTACCTGCAGTTCCACATGCCATTTTATGGATCCTATGCTCCCATTGCAGTCTCCTCTACATTGGCAAGACCGGGTGCCTTCTCGCAGAGTGCTTTAGAGAACATCTCTGGGACACCTGCACCAATCAACCCATCACGCTGTGGCCGAGCATCTTAACGCCCTGTCCCACTCCACCGAGGATATGCAGGTCCTGAACCTCTTCCATCGCCACTCCCTCACCACCCGACGCCTGGAAGAACCACACCTTATATTCTGCCTCTGGACCATTCAAAGCGAGAGCATCCATGTGGACTTTACCTGTTTCCTCATTTTCTCTGCCCAACACCTTACGGCACTTCCAAACGTCCAGCTCAGCAAAGCCCTCGCGACCTGTCCCACATGTCAATCTTCCTTCACACCCATCCGCACCACCTTTGTCTCCGATCTACCAACTTTACCCCCCCCCCACCCCCCTCCATCCAACTATTGCACTCTCAGCCACCTTCTCCGCAGCTCCAACTCGGTCTCATTTATCTCTGCACCCCTCAGGCTCCCAGTCTCATTCCTGAGGGCTCCGAGCCGAAACGGCGATTTCTCTGTTCCCCGGGTAATGCATTACCTGCTGTGCTTTTCCAGCAATGCTCACTGAATTCTGATGTCCAGCATCTCCAGCAGACAAATAGTGACAGACAGAGAGAGAGGCAGGGTGAATGACCAACTAAAGAGGGAGACAGAAGATCAGAGAAAAATAAAAGGTAAGAGAAAGAGAAGTGATAGACGAGAGAGTAGGAGATACATAAAGTGATCGAATGGCAAGATGGTACAAGGCAGAATGAGAGAAACTGGGTGAGAGACGTCGGATTCTTAGCTCATACGATCAGTCCATTTATTATTGCTCTCTTCCTGGTACCAGGATGGAGGGCTCCACTTCTCACTTGACCCTTGCTGTGGAACCTTTGGAGATCATACCCGTGGACCTGGGATTGCAATTGGTGTCTGATTCATTTTACCCTTTGTGCTGTCCAGTCTCGGAGGACCTGACAAGAACATGACGCTAATATTCTTCTTCGTCCTTGGACTCCTGGAACTGTTTCAGTTCAATGCTATTTGTTTGAAATGGCAATTCACAGTTGGATTAGGCCAATCGACCCATCGAACCTGAACAATCGCTCAGCCTGAAACTGGCAAGATTGAAAAGGGGCATAGAGAGTGGAAAACAAACAAACACACACACACACGTACGCATGCACGTGCTCTCACACAGTCACAGGCAAACACATGGTCGGGCTTACACATACATACCCTGCATACACATGCATTCGCAAACTAAAAACATACACACTTCCGCACACATAGACGTACCCAGGCAGACCTCCTACATATACACATACACACACAATCTCATTTACCCGCACTTATCAACAGAATCACCACACACACAAGCACTCACACACCCACACCCAGGCACAAACAGATACACACGCATACACGCAAACACACATCCATAAACACACATGCACAAATACAGACGCTCACACCCATCCATACACGAACACTTACAAACATCAACAGCCGAAATAGCTAACTTGGTCCATTGCACCTTCTTGAAACTTCGACATGATCAGGACTGATCCTGCCATTTATGGAATGACGGGCAGAGACACACAAAAGACAGATGAAAATAATTGAATACGATGTCTGGATGGAGACTGGAGAACAGAACACGTGAGAGACAGAGGTTTGTTGGAACAGCTCTGCAGCAGTTTAGAGTTTGTTCGCTTAACCCCTTTCATTCTCAATCTGTCCTGTTCAAGAAATCATGTTCAGAACCAAAACCTTTGGACAGGAAGAAGGGCTAATGCCCGAAACGTCGATTCTCCTGTTCCCTAGATGCTGCCTGACCTGCTGCGCTTCTCCAGCAACACATTTCCATCTCTGATCTCCAGCATCTGCAGACCTCATTTACACTTTAATGGGTGCTTGTTTGTAAAGATGGGCTATCGAATCGTGTAACTGCCACAGCTGAACTAAACAAGAACTAACTTGAACTGAAAAGAAAGACCCTTCCACTACCAATGTTAAACTAGGCTTTTCCTAGTCTCAGCGGCACCTCTGCCTTCACGAGATCTCTTTTTTAAAAAAAGGACAAAATGACAATCATGGAGTAGATCAGTGCGCCGCGGATGCAATCTTTATTGCGGAAGGCTAACAAGGGACGGGAGGGTAACATGTAACTCGTGGTGTCCACCCGCTCACGTGGCGCAAACGGCGGTGAATGCACCTCGTGACGCTGATGCTAGCGAGTGAGGACAAGGCGGACCCTATAGATCCTGTCGGGCAAGTAGAAAGGTGATAAGGTTGAAGTGAGAGAAAGTCAGATCTGGACCCCAGTTGCAGTGCTGAGGAATTCTCGGTTGCGGATAAATATGCACACTCCGTAAGGCCTTCTTGTCGAAGGTGGCATCATCAGAAATGATGCAACAGAGATGGCAGAAATCGAGAATGGTATAGCGTATTTATAGAACTCAGTGAGTGAGGATACACAGTGAAGGTAACTGTGCATGTCAGTGGGCTTATACTGGCTGTTAGTGAACAATCTGTCGTTATAAATTTAAATATAAATTTCAACGAAGGGAACCGACCAGGTCGGTGGTGGAGCACCTGAAGGTAAGAGAGAGTAGAAATTGGAAGCAAATTAGGTAAACTTTTACAATTCCCAATGAGAGAGAGAAGCAGTACTGATAATGTCGTTGATACCTCACAGATAGATTTGTGGGTGGGGACCATTGTCGGACTGCAATAAGGAATGTCCCATGTACCTCACAAAGAGGAAGGCTGCACTTGGAACCATGCCTGAACAATGGCTTCCAGACCTCGCCGATCTGAAGAAGGTAAGGGAACCTAAAGAACAGCTCTTCAGGGTGAGGCCAAGGTGGACCAGGCAGAGGGGTGCCGTGGTGGATGGGGCATTTTGTTCAATAAAGTGTGGTACGCCTTCAGAGCACACTCATGTGGTGGTTATGATTCAGCATTGCGTGTCCCATTGTGAAGAGAAGCTGGCAGGAGCCCGAGAGCTTGAAGTTGTGAAACTGGAGTAAAGCGACAGAGGACTGGCGAATGTACGTCAGAATGAACCGATGAAGAGGAGAAAAACATTGAATCGATTTTGGAACAGACGTGCTCTACGGAGCAAGAGTGGACAGAAAACACAGATGGGCAGAAGAGTTTGTGAATTTTAGGAAGGAGGCAATTGCGCGCTTTAGCGGGGTTGGAGACTAAGAGCGTGGAAGCAGTGGACAGGAGATCACAGGATGAAATATGCTTAGTGACCGTTGTAGACACTATGGTCTGATGTTCCATGTTGGAGTCACTGTCCAGTTGGAGAAGGCAGACAATATCCAAAAGCTAACATCGAGCGCCTGTAATGTTTGTTCTGTAGGCCAGACAGTAACCGCACCACGCCTAGTGACAATGCTAAGAAAATAGTAGGGTTGGATCTGAGAGCACAGAATGCAGTCAGTTCAGATGGAGATAGTCTCTAATGGAGAACGGGGAACAGGCAATGAAGAGGTCGACTACAGGTAAAAGGTCAGAGGGTGCAGTCCAGGTACAGGTAGATTGTGGGAAGTTGGAAAAATACTTTGTGGAACAGGTAGAGGATTCTTGCCTAAAATAATTGACATGTAGGAATCCCGGAATATCAGAATTCAGTGGGCTAAGACATGTGTGATGGTGCCATTCTTTAACAAGGTTATGTTTTCCTTGTCTTTTCTCAGAGAGGTGGTAAATACACTGGTTTCCGGGTGTCTAGGTTTAAAGTATTTAAGGGCCAACTTGTGTATAGCTAACCGAAACTGCTTCAGACAAAAGGCATTCAAGTTGAAGAAGTACACTTGCCCAATGAAAGAGGAATGTGCAGTTCTCCCAACTCAGTTGGTCTCCCGTTGATTTTTGTTTTCAAGCAGACAGTTATGAAGCTGCTGGACCCAAAGAGGAAGATCCATGCTGATCCTCCCTCTGTCTGACCTCACTTCTGAAAAAGACACCTGCCTTTGATTCTTCTTTCTCTTTTTTTGTAAAAGCGTGTTCATAGGGATTGGTGCAGGTATTTGGACCGGCTTCATTAAGTTGGGATAATCTGTTGGGTTTTCTGGTCCGATCAGGCATTCCCCATTCTGTTCTGCTTTGCTTGTCTGCCATGTGATAATCTTGCAAATACATTCACTTTTCTTCCAAATGAAGCGGGTGGTCCAGCTGCATTACTCCTAGAATATCTACGCTACATCTGCTTAAAAGAACTGGAAAAGTTGATGGTCCAGGTTGTAAAATATTTTGAGGGCTTCTGGCCTAGTCCATAGCACATGGGTAAGTATAACGGTGAACATATTCAAATCGCATGACATCTTTTACTGATAGCAACTGCAGTCATACCAATAATGGAGATGAGCCGTCCAGGAAGATGCAGAAATGATGTAAACACAGCAGCACTGGCAGAATGGCTGAGAAACAGCTGATGGACGAATAATTCTGGTTAACAAACAGAGTCACCATGCTTTTTTTTTATAGTTTTCCATTAGTAGAAATATTAAGTGCCTTAGTAATATTTGAAGATGTGTGGTTAGTTCACAAACTAATTTTTGTTTATGCAGCAGAGAGCGGCAGGAGCTGGGCGGAAGTGAAGTCGGAGCGCAGAGCTGTTTGGGAAGGTAAGTGATTGTTATTTGAGTGGAGAAGGAACCCGAGACTCTACACGTGTAGTGTCTCCCACCCTCCCTCCTCCTCTAACCTAAACAAAGGACTCAGTCGGCTGAACAGGTAAGCTACTTCGTGTTCTTGTTTTGGAGACTAAGTGTAGATTTGTGGCAGTGCAGGCAGTGGAATGTTCCTCCTGCAGGATGTTTGAGGTAGTGTTGACCACCATGCTCCTGCCGACTTCACCTGCAGGAAGTGCGGCCAGCTCCAGCTCCTCACAGACCGCGTTAGGTAACTGGAGCTGGAGTTGGATGAACTGAGGATTATTCGAGAGGCTGAGAGGGTGATAGATAGAAGCTACAGGGACATAGTTACGCCAGAGAACAGAGGTAGCTGGGGAACAGTTCGAGGTGGGAAGGGGAGGAAACAGACAGTGTAGGGATCTCCTGTGGTCGTTCCCCTCAACAATAAGTATACCGCTTTGGATACTGTTAGGGGGATGGCCTAGCAGGGGTAAGCTGCAGTGACCGGGTCTCTGGCACGACGTCCGGCTCTGAGGCTCAGAAGTGAAAGAGGGAGTGGAGGAGAGCGCTAGTTATAGGAGACTCTATCGTTAGAGGGACAGACAGGCGGTTCTGTGGACATGGGCAAGCCTCTCGGATGGTTTGTTGCCTCCCGGGTGCCCGGGTTCGAGACGTCTCGGACTGTGTCTTCAGAATCCTTCAGGGTGAGGGTGTGCAGCCAGAAGTCGTGGTGCACATTGGCACCAACGGCATCGTTAGGAAGAGAAGTGGGGAGGTCATTCAGGAGCTCAGGGAGTTAGGTGGGAAGCTCAAAGCTCGGACGCACAGAGTCGTCATCTCTGGGTTGTTGCCGGTGCCACGTGACAGTGAGCCAAGGAATAGGGAGAGAGTGCAGTTGAACACGTGGCTGCAAGGATGGTGTAGGAGGGAGGGCTTCAGTATTTGGACAATTGGACTGCATTCTGGGGAAGGTGGGACCTGTACCACCAGGACGGGTTGCACCTGAACCAGAAGGGCACCAATATACTGGGAGGTAGGTTTGCTAGCACTCTTCGGGGGGTGGGTTAAACTAATTTGGCAAGGGGATGGGATCCAGACTTGTCGTCCAGCAAGTAGGTTAGCTGTTTTTCAGGATGTCGAAGAATGTAGGGAGCTGTGGAAAAGGTAGCACCGACAGGGAATACTTGCGGACACAGAGATGGGTTCAAGTGTGTATACTTCAACGCAAGGAGTATCAGAAATAAGGTGGGTGAACGTAAGGCGTGAATCGGTACTTGGGACTACGATGTTGTGGCCATCACGGAAACGTGGATAGAAGAGGGACAGGAATGGTTGTTGGAGGTTCCTGGTTACAGATATTTCAGTAAGATTACGGAGGTGATAAAAAAAGGAGGGGGGGGGGTGGCGTTGCTAATTAGAAATGGTATAATGGCTGCAGAAAGACAGTTCGAGGGGGATCTGCCTTTGGAGGTAGTATGGGCTGAAGTCAGAAATAGTAAAGGAGCAGTCACCTTGTTGGGTGTTTACTATAGGCCCCCCAATAGCAGCAGAGATGTGGAGAAACAGATGGGAAACAGATTTTGGAAAGGTGCAGAAGCCACAGTGTAGTAGTCATTGGCGATTTCAACTTCCCAAATATTGATTGAAAGCTCTTTAGATCAAGTAGATTGGACGGGGCAATGTTTGTGCAGTGTGTCCAGGAAGCTTTTCTAACTCAGTATGTCGATTGTCCAACCATAGGGGAGGCCATATTGGATTTGGTACTTGGTAACGAACCGGAACAAGTGATGGGCTTGTTAGTGGGTGAGCATTTTGGTGATGGTGACCACAAATCTGTGACTTTCACCTTGGTTATGGAGAGAGATAGGTGCGTGCAACAGGGTAGGTTTTACAATTGGGGGAAGGGTAAATATGATGCTGCAAGACAAGGTCTGAGGAGCATAAGTTGGGAGCAGAGGCTGTCAAGAAAGGATGTCATTGAAATCTGGAACTTTTTCAAGGAACAGATACGACGTGTCCTTGATATGTATGTACCTGTCAGGCAGGAAAGAGATGGTCGTGTGAGGGAACCTTGGTTGATGAGGGTGGTTGAATGTCTAGTAAAGAGGAAGAAGAAGGCTTACATAAGGTTGAGGAAACAAGGTTCAGACAGAGCAGTGGAGGGATACAGGATAGTCAGGAGGGAGCTGAAGAAAGGGATTAGGAGAGCTAAGAGAGGGCATGAAAAATCTTTGGCGGGTAGGATCATGGATAACCCAAGTCATTTTATGCGTATGTGAGAAACATGTGAATGACGAAAACGAGGGTAGGTCCGATCAAGGACAGTAGTGGGAGACTGTGTATCGAGTCTGAAGAGATAGGAGAGGTCTTGAATGAGTACTTTTCTTCAGTATTTACAAATGAGAGGGACCGTATTGTTGAACAGCAGATTATGAAACAGACTGGTAAGCTGGAGGAGATACTTGTTAGGAAGGAAGATGCGTTGGGCATTTTGAAAAAACTTGAGGATAGGCAAGTCCCCCGGGCCTGGCGGGATATATCCTAGGATTTTGTGGGAAGCAAGAGAGTAAATTGCGGAGCTGTTGTCAATGATCTTTTCGTCTTCACTGTCAACGGGGGTGGTATCACGGGACTGGAGAGTGGCGAATGTTGTGCCATTGTTCAAAAAAGGGAATAGGGATAACCCCGGGAATTACAGGCTAGTTAGTCTTACTTCAGTGGTAGGCAAAGTAATGGAAAGAGAACTGAGGGATAGGATTTTTGTGTATCTGGAAAGACACTGTTTGATTAGGGACAGCCAGCACGGATTTGTGAGGGGTAGGTCTTGCCTTACAAGTCTTATTGAATTCTTTGAGGAGGTGACCAAGCATCTGGATGACGGTAGAGCAGTGGATGTTATGTACATGGATTTTAGTAAAGCATTTGATAAGGTTCCCCATGGTAGCCTTATGCAGAAAGTCAGGAGGCATGGGATCGTGGGAAATTTGGCCAGTTGGATCGAGAACTGGCTAACCGGTCGAAGTCAGAGAGTGGTGGCAGATGGCAAATATTCAGCCTGGAGCCCAGTTACAAGTGGAGTTCCGCAGGAATCAGTTCTGGGTGCTCTGCTGTTTGTAATGTTTATTATTGACTAGAAGAGGGAGTCGAAGGATGGGTCAGTAAATTTGCAGCCGATACGAAGATTGGTGGAGTTGTGGATTGTCAGGAGGGCTGTTGTCAGCTGCAAAGGGACTTGGATATGATGCAGAGCTGGGCTGAGGAGTGGCAGATGGAGTTCAACCCTGTCAAGTGTGAGGTTGTCCATTTTGGAAGGACAAATAAGAATGCGGAATACAGGGTTAATGGTAGGGTTCTTAGTAAGATGGAGGAGCAGAGGGATCTTGGGGTCTATGTTCATAGCTCTTTGAAATTTGCCACTCAGGTGGATAGAGCTTCTAAGAAGGCCTATGGTGTATTCGCGTTCATTAGCAGAGGGATTGAATTCCAGAGTCGTGAGGTGATGTTGCAGCTGTACAGGACCTTGGTAAGGCCACATTTGGAGTACTGTGTGCAGCTCTGTTCGCCTTATTTTAGGAAAGACGTGGAGGCTTTGGAGAGGGTGTAGAGGAGATTTACCAGGATGATGCCTGGAATGGATAATAGGTCGTACGAGGATAGGTTGAGAGTGCTAGGCCTTTTCTCATTGGAACGGCGAAGGATGAGGGGTGACTTGATAGAGGTTTATAAGATGATCAGTGGAATAGATAGAGTTGACAGTCAGAGACTTTTATCCCTGGTTAAACAGAGTGTTATAAGGTGACATAAATTTAAGGTGAAGGGTGGAAGGTATAGGGGAGATGTCAGGGGTGGGTTCTTTACCCAGAGAGTGGTGGGGGCATGGAATGCGCTGCCTGTGGGAGTGGCAGAGTCAGAATCATTGGGGACCTTTAAGCGGCAATTGGATAGGTACATGGATGGGTGCTTAAGCGAGGACAAATGTTCGTCACAACATCGTGGGCCGAAGGGCCTGTTCTGTGCTGTATTGTTCCATGTTCTATGTTCTAAACATTTCGTTCTTGCAGATTTCTTCTCCATCTGTAAGCAATATTTTCTCTCAAGGATCTCTTTTATCGCACAAGACGACATCTTATTATCATAAGATGTCATCTTGTGCAATAAAATACTTGTTTGAGAGAAAATATTGCTTACAGGTGGGGAATAAATTGAGCAATCAACGAATTTCGTGACAAAAGAAGTTAGTGGTGTTTGCTATGTGAGATAATGTACATCTTTTTGCGATGACTACAGCAACTAAAACATTCCTCAGTAGGATGTTTCTGTGAGTCAAGTTACAGGACCATCGATTTGTTTCCCCCTAGAATCTTATGCGATCAGACTGGTTGTTAGCTGAAATCAACATCAGTGTGGGGAGATCTGGCAAAGAATTCACTTCGTGCATTCATGACCTTTTCTGTCGAATACTCTGAGATTCACGGAGGATGGTTCAGATTCTGAAAGCAGAAATAACACAGAATAAAACATCTACAGCGTTGCATAGCCAGCTAGACCAACTGTTCATTCTCCGCATTTTGTTTGGGAAGATGCAATGATTAGGCAAAGTGATAACTGCGATGGGGAGACAGTGAGTATAAAAAATCAAAATATCAGAATATACTCACTTACCCATAAGACTGATGGTACACTTTTAGGCCATGAGCAACTATCAGAGGTGGTGAGTCACCATGTATCTCAAACACTCAGTTGATAGTTAGTTGGCATGGACAAAACACGAAACAATTTCTGAAGATGCATAAAGTGTTCCTGATGCACAGGAGAAGGTGATATAGCCCAGAGAACAGTAATATCACCAGCTTTCTTGAAATATTGAGACCGAAACACTGAGTGAATGCCGGGACAAGGGACGTTTCGGAGTTCGGAGCAAGGACAACCACCACAGTGGGAGGTTCTCAAGATACAGGAAAGAAACAGGTTCGATAGTTCAGAGGTTTTCAGCCTGACACAGATTAAAGAGATATAGTGCGCTATCAGATGGATTTGGGGCACCAGAAGTTAGCCACAAATATTGACAGTGTAATTCAATTGAGAAAAAAATCCCATTGCTTCTTCGGTAGTAAGAAGCCAGACTTTTTGCTTGCATTTTAAATTACTGTTTCTTTCAATCTACTGTTCCAGCCAAAAATAATCTTCCCTGACTTTATTTTTTGAATTACTGTCATTCATGCAATTGACTCGCTCCCCGGAGTAATGATGCATGTATAAATATAGATTCCCTTCCATTGCCACGGCTGTGGCTACTCAGAGTACTGCACTGTCTCCAGTAATCCTTCACTCTCACACAAAATGAAGAAGCCTGCAATTCAGCTCGTGAAAGAGATTTATTACCTTCCACTTGCAGCAGTAGCGCTTCCTTTTAAGTTGGTATGTTTAACCGTTTTTTTCTAATCAACTTGTTCAAAGATATTTTTAGAAACGTCTGAAGTAGGCAATACATGACCCAATGTTTCTCACTCCGTGGGAACGGGCACTGCCACCGTTCCACAAGACAGCCTGATGAGTCAACATACTCTCTCTGTGTTGAACCCTGTCATCTCTGCTTTTGCAGATTCGTTAATTGAGGCAACATACCAATTTCCATCCTACTAAGTTTTGATAATAACGAATTTGCAGAAATCAGGCATTGTTGTGACATCGCAAACAATTCTGATAAAAAATAGAACATATATTAATTATTTTGTCATTGAAACAGAAAGTGTTAGAGTAACTAAATAATTCCTGTTGGATAGGTAGAGAGACATATAAGTAGTGTTTTGAGACGAAATACCTTTCTTCAGCAGTGTTCACTTCCATTCTGAGGAAAAAATAATGTTGTTTTTGCCTCTGATGCGCTTAAGTTGCAACTTAAAAATGACATGCAGCTTTACAAATTTCGCAATGTCAAACTTGGTCATCTTGTCTTTATCTGTCAGGAATATCCGAGAAAGAGAATGGGTGACATTGAAAATAACTTGGATAATGTATGACGAGCAAACTCCTGTAATCCTGTCATCCTGTTACCATAAATTACATTTTGCAATAAAAGCATAAATCAGGTCAGTGTCTACGTGAAGATCACTTTCCTAAAATATGTGTGAAGGGTTGATGGGGAGCCACGAGAAATCCTGTTCTCAATAGCAAAATAAAATGGTATTCATACTCCAACTGTGCAATCATAGATAGACACAAAGGTTTTTGAAGACTTTATGCAGAATCTATCTGTAACGACAGATTTAAAACTGGGTTTAATATGAACATGCTTCCTGAAATTTGAGGAATGTTTTGCGGGAGTGAAAGTGATCAATTCTCCTCTCTCCTTAGTGACTGGATGATAACGGGTGTACAACATAACTGTAGAATATTCTCAAAGAAATACAGAGAAACAGTAAGCTTAGTCAAACGTTCGTCCACAATGATTCATCGACAGCTAAATACTGCTCCAAATAAAATCTCTCCCATGAGGGTAACGAATATATGTTCGGACAGATATATCGAAATATTGACTCTATTACAACTTTAAGGAGGCAATTGAAGTGTGTAAATCTGTTCCTTGGAGAAATACAGACAATCCAATGACGACACAATTTTCAGAAGCATGCTTTTACGTTAATTAGTTTCACTGCATGGATTAGACTTTGTTGGCCAAATTGTCGGCGGGACGTTAAGAGTTAACCACGCTGCTGTGGGTCTGGAGTCACAAGCAGAAAAGACAAATTAAGCACACAGTTTCCACAAAGGATATGAGAGACCAACGTTTTTTTTCAACAATTGTCCTGAATTTAAGATATTTACCCACCTCACCCCCGACCACGCCACCTACCTTGTCATCTGTGCGTAATTGAGTTCAAATTCCCCAATGAGAATTGTGCCAAAGAAGGGTTACTGGACATAAAATATTAATATCTCTCCACAGATGCTGCGAATTCTGTCGTAGTTCTGCTGCATTCTGTAACATATAGAATGTTGTCATTGTGTTGCAGTGAGAACATTCAGCTTTGTGCTGGCCTTACACTCGTGCAAAAACAATTCTTTTCTATTCGGGTCATGAAAGCGGTTCTGACCCACACAGTTCAGAAGTACATCAATTACATTAACAAAGAGAGTCAATGAAGTTAGAATTGCAAGTAACTTCCTGAGGCAACAGGTCTCTAAGAACTGGCATTTCCTCGGTTTGTTATAGTTTTCATAGTTTCTACATTACTCTCATCTGCGGAAAGAGCATCTATGTAAGTAATTCGGACGAAAGGGTACCAATAATACTCTGGCAATTACAAATAGACGTTTAGTGTCAAAATACTCATATTTCCACATGTTTACATAGGGACGCTGCCAGTCTTTGATCTGTGTAGTCTTAATTGTAACTCTGCCTTCGTAGCACTCTCGGGGCTCACGTAGTAACCTTGATGCTGTCTCATTTTGGTTCAGTTTCATTCGCTGTGCTTGCTGAGATTGAGGAGCATGGGCTGTATGCTCCAGGAAGAAAATTGCTTACGCGCTGGTCAACCAGTTTTGTTGACATGTGCTTTAATCATGACTGGGTAAATTACCCGAAATAATATGACAGAGTGCCATGTGGGAGAGTGTTAGATTGAAGATGACAAAGTACTGTATTTCGGAAGTGCATTCACTCAATTTCGCAAACCCTCTGGTTTCGTGGTGGAACAATTAGTGTTATGTATTCTCGAGTTTGGTTCACAGTTTAGAATCTCCACCACATTCTAACCCCAAAGTTACATCTCTCCCGTTTATGCTTCCCATTTTTGAAACATGAGAAACACTTTAATGACTAGAAAAAACATGAAGGAGTGCACGGTCTTACAGCGATGAAGAGAGTCAGAGAGAACCTGAAGTGTAATCCCAAGAATAAAAAAAACTTACTGTTTGTGATTGCGGGCAATTTTGACCTGGCATGGTCAACATTGTCAGTGATATTTTTTGGTACCTGATGTATCGTTCGGAATGCCAGTCAATGTCATTACTTTGTGCCAGAATAGGGCTTCTTGCTGCAGATCCTCAGCTGCTGAACAGAGCCTGCTATGTATGCTGTGACCCAGACTACATTCAGATAAAAGTTGAAGATTGTGCTGAGTATCGTCAAATCAATCTATCGATCAAAAATCACAAATTTAATAATTAAATCCAGAAAGGTTTTTTTTTGTTTTAATTGCAGCAATAACGCTGCCTGTCCCTGTATTAAATCTCTAAAGGTACTACTGGCTTGTTTCAATCTTGCAGCACAGGTTATTTGGCACTTTTCGATCAGTCTGCCCACTTTGAGTTCAAAACAAAAGGAGGCATCATTCGGTTGGTCTGCCATCGCGCACATTCTCACTCCCTAAAATCCTTCTGCTGTACAATTTGCTTCACTCTCTACATTCGTCTATTCCACTGGACAACTGTATCTCTTCTTCCTTCCTGCCTTCCTCTCTGTCATTGTTCACCAACTCGCTATCTCTCCATATCTCCATTGCTTTTTCCTCTTCCCTCTCGCCCTCTACTGTCTCTACAGACAATTTTATCCAACAGCAAATAACAATTCAGAACAAGAACAACCCCTCCGCCCTCAAGCCTGTGGTGATAAGTTTTACATTGTCTTAACTTTCAGGTTCTGTATTCGTCCTTTCCCTTCCTAATCATGCATTCCTCCAGTGCTTCTTGAATGCTGCTGTTGTGTCTACATCCACATCTCCTCTGGCCACCTGTTCCAGGCACTCAACACCATTTGCGTCAAAGCCTTGCCTTGCAAATCTCTTTTAAAGCTTCCAACAATCCCGAAACTCTCTCCACAGAACAGCCCCCACTTCCTCCAGTGCCTGGAACCTGAGTCGCTTAGTAAACAGACTCTCCAAAATGTGAAAAAAGTGTCCTGAATTCCACACAAACCATGCATTCACAATTTGATAAACATCTATCAAGTCGCCCCTCAACCTCCTGCATTCCATTGAAAACAAAGCCAGTCAGTGCAAACATTCTTCACAGCTAACATTGCCCATCCCCCTAAAACGGTATTGCACCGTCGGCAAAGCATTCTGGTAGTGTGGTGAAAAGAACTGTGCGCAATATTATAAGTGTGACCGAACCAAAGTTCGATAAAATTGCAGCATAACTTGTCGATACTTATATTCTTTGCCCCTTCCAATGAAGGCAAGCACACCATGGGCCTTTGTTTTCAAGGATAGGAAGGGCATGTTGGCGATGGAGCGAGTACAATACAGGATTACAGAAATGATGCATGTTCTTCAGGGTTACGGTATGAGGATTATACAACTTAGCATTTTGAATCTAGAATTTAGAAAGGTAAAGGTTTGATGGAAATCTTCATACTGTCAATGGAGTCGGAGTGGGGGGAGGGGAAGGGTGAGTAAACATAAATTTATTTTGCGGGTTGGTTATTATGGAAATAGTGGACTTTGTATGACATTTAGAGCCAGAGATGTTGCGAAGCACTTGTTCACTTGGATGTTTGAAATGATCTTGCACAAACAAGAGTGAATTCTGGATGGGTTTTTCGACTTTTGTTGCCCAAAGACACTAGGGATTATGGGCAAAAAGCAGGAATTCGGAGTTCGGCAAGAGAGGCAACCCGTCTGTCGGTAATGGTGGAATGTGCATGAAGAGTTCAACCGACTCCTCCTTTCTTGTGTTCATATGAAACTGTGCTTTATTGCATGGAACCAGGATGTTACTTTGTTACTTTTTGTCTCACCAATAACTGTTCTTTGACTTTCAGAGACCGGAGATAATATAACACACTGTGATCTGGAGCTGAAATCTTCAATCCATGCATTTTCGACAGAATTAGATTGGATAAGTCTAATCTGATCTTTGACATACATATTTCAAAACCGTGAGATGGCACTAGAGCTCCATCCAAGTTTTATTCTTGACACTCGAGTTAGCATCGACATTTTCGGTGTGTATCCTTCACTTCTGCATCAAAACCACCTATATCCAACCGACCCTATGAAGTCACAAATTCTGTGTCTGAAAAATTCCCAATTCTTCCAAATGTCTTGTTTCCTTGATTCATTGGTCTTGAATATCATCTTGACTTTAATTGGACTGTACCCAATCTCTCTGCTGTAGAGGTTTTCCATCGCTGGAATGTCTTTATTGTGAAGAAACCGTTGCGACTGAACCAAACGATATGTTCACTGACGTATGACGAGTATTTGGAATCTTTGCTTTCTACAACAGCCATCATGGAAAACATCATGTCGAGGTGGACTACGTTATAAATAAAATAAAACACCAGCTTATAGTGCAAAAGGTTTATTTCAAAGAAACCTGTTGAACAATAACCAGGTGTTTGATGGTTAATTTTGTCAATATGGGAGAGATTGTAATGCTGATATCAATGCTGCCTTCCAGTTGCGGTTTGCATAATTCTCAATGCAGGGTTTCTGCAATTTCCACAGTTTGTGATAATCGGCCAGACTTCCACGGATCCTGATGATTTTTTTAAAAGATATGGGAGGGATTTTGTCATGGTACTGTTCTTCCAGGTCTATCCAGTAGTTGGAGGAATGATGGTGGGCAATGGATTTGAAATCGTGTCTTTTTCGGTGGCCTGGCATCGGGCTGATGCAGATTAACTCCTGGTCTTCTCCCAAAGGGATTGTTATGGTCTGGATCATACCAGACAATCGCCAAATAGTTTAAGATTGCTGTCTAAACAGGATGGTTTCCTTATTTTAAGGCAAATGTAATGTACCCTGTTCCAGATACGAACTTAATAGTCCAATAACTCAACATTAAGCAAAACGCAATTTATTCAAACACGATTGTTAAAAGGCAAAGAACAAATAAAGATCTGAGAATCACTTTAAACCATTGGAAAATTTAACAGTGTGTTGGATATATTAAATCTTACTGATGAACTGTTCTGATACAATAACATGCCATGAACACACCTCTTCGCAAAAACGCAAATTTAGAAGTCTGAGTTCCTCACATGCAACGTCTGCAGCAGAAAGAGAAACACCACCTTCTGGCTGTACACGCGAGTGGGTGAAAGATCTCTTCTACTTCTGCTGAATTTAAGACCTAAAACAATCTAGAAATCCTAACCTGTGAGACCAGAACCCACCTATCCAGGCTACATCTATTGTTCCAGCTATTTATAAAACAAAGGCCTTACAAGCTATTTTCAATACCACGGACAGTTCTGCGCCTCTGGTTCAATCTATTTCTAAACAGGAACCACGATACAGTACACAATTTATAGGCATGCCATTATCACAAGATGGTATCACTTTTCTTCGGATTGTCTCACTCACAACCGTACCGCTCCATACACATCACTGCCACAAATCAAATGCTCTCATCCCTTTGTTATTGGGGGGTGGGGGAGGGGGGTGGGGTGGGGTGGTCATTTATACTTTCTCAATCACCTCTCTCAAACCTCTCCTCTGATGCCCAGAGGAAGCTACCCTTTCGAACATATGAGCTTGATCATAAGAAGCCTGCTCTGTCATTCAGTAAGTTAATGGATCATCTGATTTCAAACTCATCTCTGCTCTCAGAAGCAGCAATCTGTACAAATTAGGCTTGCAATATAAGAGGAGTGGCTACAAGAGCAGGTTGAAAATACAGAATCCTATAGCCACTCAGTCATTGCCTGTCAACAACGCCTACGTAAGGAGTATGATGGAATATTCCCCAATTCCCTGGATGAGTGCAGCTCCAATAACACAAATGAAGCGTTAGTATTCGGGACAAAGCAACCCAATTGTTTGGGAAACTCATTTACACGCATCCATTCCCTACACTACCAACACTCAGTCTCAGCAAGAAATTCGCCAAACATCTTCAGATAGCATCTTCCGAAGCCACGACCACTTCAGGTGGTCTATCTCGAATGATGGTAATGTCAGATACATGTGAATATCTCCATCTGTACGTTCCTCTTCAAGTCATTCACCATTCCAAACTGGAAATATAACACTGATCCTTCAGTGCCGGGAGAAAATACCCTGCAATTGACTTCATAATTACACAGTCCCTACACCACATGGACTGCAACTGCTCAAAAAGGCACCTCAGCACCACCTTCTGAAGGAGCAGTAACAGTGGGCCAATTCATATTGTTTCCAGCCAGTGGCACCCCATCTGTGAATGAATAAGATCAAGTCTTGCTGCTCTGTTTATGTTGATCTATGTTGAGGACAATCAGCTGTTTACTTGTTTGGACAACGACGTGCTTACACATCTTCAGCCAGGATAGGTGAGCACCATGACTGGCGACGAAGATATCTGCAACATGGATCATTTTCCACTTGGGAAAAATAAAACACCAAAAAGATTGAAATGTCAGTCTTAATAAATTGTCAGTACTTCATCCACCCTTAGAATGAAATATGCAGCGTCGGATTGTTGAAGGTACATATCAGGAAGGTAGCCCAGACCTACGACTGGAGTGAAAGTGAGGACTGCGGCTGTTGGAGATTGCAGTCGTGCGTGTGGTGCTGAAAAGCACAGCAGGTCAGGCAACATTCGAGGAGCAGCAGAGTCGACGTTTCGGGCAAAAACCCTTCATCATGAATGAGGCTGGAAACGTCGGGGGTGTAGAAGTCAATAGGAGGAGTTTGGGCTTGGGGACGTTAGCTGAGAGTGTGATAGTTAAATTGAGATGGGGTAATGGTGATAGGTCAGACGGGATGGTAGAGAGGATAGGTGAGAAGGAAGATGAACAGATAGTCCGGTCATGAGGTGGTGCCGAGTGGGAAGCATGGATTTGGGGTAATGTGTGGCCGAGGAAATGAGGAAACCTGTGAAATTCATATTCATTCCGTAGGTTTGGAGGGTCCCGAGGCGAAGATGAGGCGTTCTTCCTCCAGAAGTCAGGTGGGTAGGGAGTGGCGATGGCGGATTCCCGGGATCTGCATATCCTCGGAGGAGTAGGAGTGGGAAATGAAGTGCTTAACCACGGGGCGGTGGGTTTGTTTGTTGCGGGTGCTGCGGATATGTTCTCCGAAGGGCTTTGCGATTAGGCATCCTGTCTCCCCAGTGTAGTGGAGACCGCATCTGGATCAATAGATACAGTAATTGGCATGTGCAGAAGAACAGGTGAAACGTTGATGTATGCCAAAGGCTCCTTTGGAACATGGATGGAGATGAGGGAGAGGTTGGGCGCAGGTTTTGCAAAAACTGCTGTAGCAGGAGAAGGTGCCAGGCGGAGAGTATGGCTTGGGGCGTGGAAATAATGAGCGAATCGCGGAGCCAATATTCTTTATGGAAAGCGGCAAAGGGTTGGGCGGGAAAAATATATATGTTAGTGGCATCAGTTTGTACGGGGCAGAAATTATGGACGATGTTGCAATGGATACAGAGGTTGGCGAGTTGGAAGAGAAAGACCAGGGGGTTGTTTCCTTCGTGCAATCGGATGGTTAGTGTTTGAGGGCGGAGCTGCAGGAAGTGGATGAGATGCGCCGGAGGGATCATCATCCACGTCGGAGGGAAATTGCGGTCTTTAAAGGAGTGATATAGCTGTCAAACCACATATTTCTAAACAAAACAGATTTTTCGAATAAAGCACGAAAGAAGAAAACAACAGATTATAGAATATTTTGCCCTATCTGCAAACATTTCCGAATCTATCGCAGCTTAATGATAAAGTTCCAAATCCCAGCAACATCCCAATTACATACCCCATTGGCAAGAATTCAAATTCAAACACAGGTCCTTACAGGAGAGCTGTCGGAGAGAGAATCAGCATTTAAATTCTTTTCACTGCAACTTTTCTTTGGATTCCCAGCTAAAACATACACCAAAGCAGAAGCAGACATGATCTTGAAGAACTAGCCACTAACCTTCCATTGGACAAGTGTTTGAAAACACCTGAAAACGATTTCACTGATGGTTGATTTGACTCGTATCTGATAACCATTAGCAAAGACCCAAACCAAACAAATTGGATCCTCTGCCTTTTAAAACTCTGTTGAAAAGTAGAAACGAAAAAAGATGTAACCTTGCCCAAGGAACAGCATGCACAGATATTCGACAGACACATCAAACTCCTTGATGGAAATGAAGTGCTGCTGGATGATTAAAAAAATACTTGGAAATTTCTACTCCGCAGTTGGTAACTTGCATGAGGCTTGGGTTTTAAATGTTAATGAACAAAGATTGTTTGTCAAGTTAGGGACACAGTTAACCTAAATTTACTTGAACATCACCACAAGATATGAGGGTGTTGTATGTTCTCCACTTCATCATCCCTGAAAGAAGTCCCTGTAGGTAAAGAGATACACTCAGGTTCAGTAAAGTATCTTGCACTCTTTACTCCTCCAGCAGTAATGCGTTGCATCGACAACAAGGTTCAAAGGAGTAAAGGCAAGGCTTTTGTTGAACTCTTCGTTACCAGTTGTGTTCACCGGAAGGCAGAAGCTCTTTATTTTCTATCATTCATTATCGTTCTCTCCCTTACGGGCACATAGACACACTACACACACACACACACACACACACACACACACACACACACACACACACACACACACACACACACACACACACACACACACACACACACACACACACACACACACACACACACACACACACACACACGCAGAGGGTTAGCTCCAATGCGAATCTGTTAAAGGGACAGTTCAGTCACGGAGATCTGCAATCAAGGAACTCAAAGAAAACGTGGATCTTCCTCAGTTGAGGAAGTGGGTTGAACGGTATTCTGTGGGATGTCTGATCTGAAACAGAACATCCCGAGGATGGTGACGAACGAAGACAATGCATTGGGTGTAAAATATTATTCCGTTCCGAGGAATAGTAGAGCGACCACATTTCAAATGGGCCCTCAGAACCTCTGTGCTGCCACTCTCCTGTTCATACAAAATAAGTCGATCGGATTCAGAAAGTAAAGGTAATCAAGAGGTACTATTTACTGCAGTAAGCATTATTAATCTTTATTGAAATCACTGGAGCAAGGGACTGCGGTTCCACCTGATCTATAAGTGCCTGAATGACAGACATCGTTATCACCATAACTCAGACGATTAAAGGGATCGCGCTGTGTGCGGAGGGGTTGGGAGGTTTGCCATTTTCTGTGTTGCGCCACTCATTACTTGATGCAGCAACGATCCTAACATGCAACGATGCTAACATGCAAATACTTTGGCGTCTCATCCGCCATTGGATGCGACGGAAAAACATCTTCCTGAGGGATACGGCTGCTGAATGGATTTTGGAAGGTGAGAAGTGTACAGTGCTCCCAGTGTTTTCTGCCCGATGTAGATTAGGGCCTGAGGTATCGAAACTGCTCCCGGTCTGGTCTGCATAATATATTTGGGACCTAAAGTGTGCAGAGTGTTCCCAGTGTGTTCTGACAAACATATATTGGGGCCTGAGAAACTCCCAGTGTGGTCTGCACAATGTCGATTGGGACTTGAGGAATGAAAAGTGCTCCCATTGTTGTGTGTCCAATGTAGATTGGAACGTGGGGACCATACACTTCTCGCAGTGTGGTCTGCTCAAAGTAGGTTTGGACCTCAGGATTACCCACTGCTCACAGTGTGGTTTTCTCCGTCTACATTGGTGTATGACGGTCACAGAGTGTGGCCTGCTAAATGTAGATTGGGAATTGAGGATTATGCAGTGCTCCCAATGTGATATCTCCAAGGTAGAGAGGGACATAAGAATCGCACACTGCTCCCATTGTGCTCTACTAAATGTAGTTTGGAACTGAGGATTACGCAGTGCTCCCAATGTGCTCAGTCATGTATGGACTGGGACGTAAGATTTACAAACTTATCCCAGTGTGGCCTGCTCAAAGTCGGTAGGGACCTCAGTATTATGTAGTGCTCACAGTGTGGTTTTCTCAATATAGTTTGGTGCGTGACGATTACACAGTGCTCCAAGTTTGGTCTGTCCAATGTAGATTGGGACCTGAGGAGTGCACACTGCTGCTAGTGTGGTCTGCCCAAGGTAGAATGAAACCACAGAAGTGCACAATGTTCCCCTTGAGACTATCAAAGCTGGGGGAAGCGAAGAAGGGTAGACAATTCTCCCAGTGTGCTCGGCCCAAGTCACATGAGACTTGAGTGGATAAAAAGGGATTAGCAAAAATCGAATCGTTGATGATGAAGTTATAATGTATCAAATGACTTGTTGTGGTAACACATGAAAGATGATTTTCATAGCGAATCAATGGAATAGATATTAGGAGCAAGAGACCAACTGCTCTCCTGAAGTGGCATGAGACGTGGCAGCTTTGAAAAAGGAGAGGGTGATAGATAGTGTGATGGTGGGATATTTACAGATGACGTCTCTGGATGCTGAAGGCATGCCACAAATGGTGAACTGGGTCAAATCTGGGAATGGGCAGGAGTGGCAATTGTTGAAGCATGGGATATCAGGGAGGATGTTTGAGCTGAAGGTAACGGAGATAAGGAGAAACTTCATCAGCCAGAGAGTACTGAGTCAATGAATTCATTGCCACCGAACACTGTGGAGGCAAGGTCACTGAGTATCGATATGAAGTAGAAGGTGGGTACTGTGGCTTTCCAAAAGTCAATGGTGTTTTGTACTGAGAGCTTACAAGCACTTGTCATGCGATTGACTTCCATGTACTGGAAAATTGAAAATATGTAACATTTGGCTGTGAAATAAACATCTGATTTGGTTGCTATTTTGACAACAGTACACATTTAACCGATCAGGTTAAACTATGCACCCGGATAGTAAAATTCAATCGAGTTTGCTTTTTTTTTGTTTTGCCAGCATTGAAGCAATCAGACGATCCAGTTTTGCGGGAACAAAAAAGATAAGCAGTTCGAAAGTCAGACAGAGCAACTGCCGTATGAAATACTCATTATCAAAGGTATCTTTCCATCCGAAACGTATTCACAGTAAAAGACAGAAGTCGACCCAGGGAGAACTTCTTGCCAAAGGAAGAAAGACAGCAAAGACCACACTCTGAATGGATCTGCAATAAATTGCTGTTAGTTTTTGTCAGTGTTTTATTGGAACAGTATATTATTATAGGTTTGGAAGCAGATAACAAGCAGGTGAGGGTTGATGGGTGTGATTAGAGTTGTGCATAGTTGAGTTCCTGTTCACATTTAGAGTAAAAGTATACATTATTTTTTAATGGTGGAATTTGGGAGTTCTATGTCACTCAAAGTTTAACAGATTACAAGGGGAAGTGAGTATTTCTGGGCGGTTGGTTTATTTAACAAAAGTGTTCACCACCATGTCACAACAGTTGGTGGCTTGGGTCCGTGCCTTGGGCAGGTGTTGCCAGATATAGCCTGAGGTTTGGACAGATTTAAACATATTGGGAAACGAATAATCCCAGCAGATTTAAAGATTTGACGATTAGTGTTCTAGATCCTTAAATAAAACGTAGGTGAATTATTTATTTAATCTCGGTTACTTGTGATTAGTTAAGTGAAAAGTAAGCGAAATGGATCCTAAGATCAGCGAGTTTTGAGATGATTTGTACCTCAGGTTGAAGTTCTGGATATAGTTTTGCTTGCTGAGCTGGACAGTTTCATGTTTAGACATTTTGTCAACCTCAACGTGAGCGAGACAAATCTTCTCAAACTTCGCTGACATCTGTGTGCCGAATATGCTAAAACTGGACCGAAAATGGGAAACGAATGCAATCTGGCAGAGTGCCACCCGCGAACAGCTGTTTTTGCTGCACAAATGTCTAAGATAACAGGCACTACTTAAATGTCTTAAATACTAATATCCCCTTAAAATTCCTCGACCTGAAAGAATAGCAGAGCAAAACTATCGCAGAATGCTTAGAGAAAGGAGTAATGATGCCCACAACAGATTCCATAAATACAACGGCAAAATTTTGCACCAAAAACTTGACTCACTCGTGCAAAAGATCATGCATGGACAGACACAGTGCAAAAAAGTCATTGATATCAGATAGCGACAAACACAGACAACGAAATTAAAAGACCTGCAAAGAAAAATTGGACAAACTTTCACAAAAGGAACAACACTGACAGCATATAAGCATGGATAAACAAATTCTCTGACCGACTCTTAACAAGCACTGATAAGGCCGTCTTAGTAAGAGAATTAAATTACACCTTCCAGGATTCGGAAAAGTAAGATTTATTTTCAGCATTAGAAACAACACTGAAAGGCAACCAACTCACAGAAGAAACCCAGCAAATTATCAGACAGGTAGTCAGAACCAACATTAAGTGGACAAAAAAGCAAGGTAACTCCCTCAATACGTAAAAAAGTAAAAAAAAACTAGATAGACTAAAAAGAGGCAAAAATATTATTATTCAATGTGCGATATTATCCGATGTGCACACTACTTGCAGATACCAACACTAACCAACAAGTGTCGATAGAACCGATCCCACAATTAGCGAACCGAATCAAAGAACTTCAGAAATCTGGAGAAATAAGTATGACCGACATCAGAAAAATGAAACCAAAGAATCCAGCCCGACATGCTTCGATGTATTACTCAAAATTCACAAACCAGGAGCTCCCATTAGACATGGAACACCAATTTACAGAAAAGCCAAGGAGCTACACCAAAGATTAAAACACATAGTAGAAGACTCACACCACTCCATCCACTCTACCCAAGAATTCCTGAAGACAGTCAAACACACGAAAATGGATGAGGTTGAAATAATAGTCTGCTTTGATGTAATTGACCTGTCCACATCAATCAACATCAGCCTGGCCACGGAAACACTGCCTACACTATTAGAAGACCCGAAGACACACACACCAAACTCCACCAACTTCATCAGCAAAGACAGTATCGGCAAGCTCGTGGACCTATGCCTCACCACCGACTTTACCTTCAACAACAAAACCTATAGACAAACCAACGGAAACCCATGGGGTATCTGCCATCAGGATTCGTAGCAGGGACAGTGATGCAGAGAGTCGAACAAATTGCTCTGCCTACCATCCAACTCAAACTTTGCGTTCGCCAGTGGATGACACCTTTGCCATCACTAAACGAAACAAATTAGAGAAAACCTTCAAGACCAACAATCATACCCTTACTGGCATAAAATGCACGAAAGAGTAGGAAAACAACACCAAACTGCCTTTTCTCGAAATGCCAATAGAGCGAAAAGCCAATGGGGAACTTCAAACCACATGTACAGGAAAACAACACATACGGAACACATATTAAACTGCAGAAGCAACCACTTCAACATCCATAAAGGAAGCTGCATCAGAACATTATTCCAAAGAGCCAATACACCCTGCCGTACAGAGAAACTACGCAGAGCAGAGGAAAATCGCCTATACAGTATATTCAAAAAGAGGTACCCAATGAACACGATACATAGACTTCTCAGCAACAAACCCAAACAAGCAAACAAAATGCGGCCTGAAACCGTAGACCCGCTCCCCTACAAGAAAGACGTGTCAGAAATGACTTCCAGACCACTCAGATGCCTTGGCGTCATGGTAGCCCAAAACCCCACCAACACTTGAACAGCAGCTAATGAACTTGAAAGACCCTATACAGACATCAAGCAAAACTAACATCCTTTACAAAATTCAGGGCAACAACTGTAACAAACACTACATTGTACAAACAGCGAGAAAATTGGCCGCTGCGATACATGAACATCAACTAGCCAGAAAACGACATGACACTCTTCACTAATGTCTTCACACTTAGATGAGGAAGCACACCACTATGACTGGAACAACTCATTCATCCTAAGACAAGACAAGCAGAGACGCTCACGAAAATTACGAGAGGCATTACATTTCAACCTAAACTCTTTCAACAAACACATTGCCATGGATCCCATTTACCACTCCCTGAGAAAAAGAACAGGAATAGACATCACTGTAGGAAATGACAGCACCAATACAAAGAAACCTATCATTTAAATAAAATGCAGGAATCTTCAGCAATGTTTTGTCCGGAGACACGCTGAAGATGTTACCTCGTATGGTGACAAAGCATCGGAACATGGCAGAGCGAGCAAGCATATATCCGGGTTTGAGCATTGCCGAAGGGATCTTCAGGTTTGAAGATGATCCCTGAATTTGCCAAGAACGCTTACTAAGGCAGAAGGCTGCCATACTTATGGATTTCGAAAATAGATTAGAATTGAGTCGAACTAGGATCAACATTAAAGCTGAATACGTAATTGAATTAGTCAAGCACTTACGTGTATCAGGGATACAGGCAAGTGCAGTTGTTTTGGAAATGTTTAAGATGCAACTGAGGCAAATGGACTGAGAAGATAAAGAAACAGAGAGAGAGAGATGGGGAAGGAAACGAGGGAGAGAAAGATAGAGAAGAGCAAGAGAGAATAGGGACAGGAGAAACAAAGAGAGAAGGTTCTTAGCCGAGCAAACAGAACGAGAGAAGGAAGAAAGAGAATGAGAGAGAGAATTTGCACTTCAGAAGTTGGAATTTGTCAGGAAAGAGAAGTTACCAGAATGGAGTTGATCAGAGAAGGTAGCGATCTCTAAAAATATCTTTAAATTGCCACATTGTGATGAGAATGATGTCAAAACCTTTATTTCGTTTGAAAACGTGACTAGGCAGATGAAGTGGTCAGAAGACATGAGGGTAATGATTATTCAGGCGAAGCTGGTCGGCAAAGCTCGTGAAGTATTTGCAGCACTTTCAGATGAGGGGTCAAGTGTTTTTGCAGATGTCAAAAGGCTACTTTGAACTATCGTGAATTGATACTAGAAACCAAGAGAAAGTAGTTCAGAAACGTAAAGGAGGAACCAGGTCAGACTTACATTGAGTTCCCAAGAATTTAAAAAAATAGTTTTCATAGATAGATGCAGATCTTAAAACTAAATAAGAGTTTTGATGTTATGAGGGAGATTATTCGTCTCGATTTTTTTTTAAAATCTCACTTCCAGAGGGGATAATAATTCACGTGGATGAACAGAAACTTTCAGAAATTAGCAGAGCAGCAGTGATTATGGGTGAATATGCGTTGATGCATAAAGCAAATTTTAGATTTCGGGAAGAATTTCATCCTGTGAGGGATACAAATTGCGAGAACTGAAGATCCTCCATTACAAAATAAAAATTAGAACACACTGGTGAAGAGTTTGCCACATAAGTAAAAAGAGGCCCAAGTCAGTGAAAAGGAGTTGAAAGATAGAGGGGTTTCCACTGCAATAATATGTGATGTGTAATGTCACAGTGCTTCACGCAAAATAGATTCTCTTTGTGAAATGATGTGGTGAAGAGGCTTCTCCAATGGCAGGAGTGAAAGTAGTAAAGGAAATCCCAAGAGACATCGATTAGCTGTAGGAGAGTGCACGGCATAGGCAGAGGCACTATTTGAGGTAGTGCCTAATCACCATAAAGACTTCAACGTCGGGGTAAAGTTTGTTCAGAAAGAACAAGGATGAAGATAAATAAGATATAATTTTGAGAAATACAGGATATAATCAGGTTCAAATAGTCAGAGATGAACACGTGCAATCTTTCTGACCTGTAAACTGAGAGAGTGGTAGTTCGTGGGATAGTGTTCAGTAATTTGGCGTTTTCCTATGTAAGATCAGGTTGGAATGCCAACACAATTCGGGCGAATTAACAGTGGGAATGAGTGACAGAGTGTCATTTCCGGGAATGTAATTTGTTCTTGCGAACGATGTTTGAGGATCAATGATGGGAGTGGCAGCCCTTACTGTGGTGAAGCCAAAGGTAGACCAGAGAACTTAGGAGTAACAAGAAACAAACAGTAGAAATCTGCCAGCCTGTGTATGAACAAGATCCAACAATGATAATTCACTGGAGGAAGCAAAACCTGAACGGAAAGACGACAGGAGTTGAGCGTTAGTTCGCGGACACACTGCTTGAGGTAATGCTGAAGGAAAAACCTGAACAGGCAGAGGATGAGGCAGAAGTGTTGAGGCCTTAAAGCCTGTTGGATCTACATCAGAAAGACGGGACAATGAAAGGGGAGTGTGTGTGTGTGTGTGTGTGTGTGTGTGTGTGTGTGTGTGTGTGTGTGTGTGTGTGTGTGTGTGTGTGTGTGTGTGTGTGTGTGTGTGTGTGTGTGTGTGTGTGTGTGTGTGTGTGTGTGTGTGTGTGTGTAAGCATTACAGGAAATGATTCACATTGTATTCCTGAGGGGCTTTATGTGACATAGAGAATCTTAAGACGAAATTGGAAACCACGGAATGTTAGCGGAGAGGGGGAATAGGCAAAGTGCACAGGCTGTGTTGCTAGCAGCAAACATTCAGGAAGTGTTATTGTGGCACATGATTATTGAGAAGCAAGGCATCAAAGAATGAGAATGACTCAGTTCAGGTACAAACACATATTTATTGAGAAGGAATGCACAAGGGTGTGGTGAAAAATTTGACGTGCATATCATACTTGCCAACGGCTGTTTTGAAAACAATTCGAAATTAACCAGTCAGCATAATGTATGGTCCAGAGTAATAATACCCAATCAAGTTTGAATTAATTATTTTGTCAATATCGAACAAAGATGAACATCTGGTGTTGAGCATATTAAAAACAGACAGTTTGAAAGTCAGATAGAGTTGAAACACACCCTATCAAAAGTAACTTTCCAAACAAAACACATTACCATTAAGACGACCCAGTGAGGTGTCAGCTGAAGGAAGAAAGACATCAAATATGACAGCTGCTGTTTGGATTCCAATTAAGTTGACATAACTTTAATCAGTGTTTTATTGGATCAGTATAATATTACAGAGTTAGAGGCAAATAATAAGCAGTGAAGTGAGGGGGCAAGAGAATTGCATCGTTGTTGTTTAATAATCACTTTTAGAAATAAACAATGTATTATTGTTATTCTCATTAAATGGTGCAATTTGGAAATTCTCTGTCACTCATATTTAAAAAAAATACGAGTAGAGCTGAATATTCTGGGTGTTTGTTTTAAGTAACAGAAGTGTTCAAGGTATGTCATAATTGAATATGAAACACTGAGATATATAGTTAGTTGAGCATGAAAGGGATTTAAATAAAGCAGGTGCAAGGAAGTGCATACTTATCAGCCATTATTGAATGCAGGATCGACTCGATGTGCTTAATGGCATAAATTCTGCTCACACATCTTATGGTCTTATTGTCTGGAAGGGAGAGAGAACATCGGAGGATATGAAAATATATTAACCACGATGGTGCTGCATTTGCACAGGTGTCAGGACCTGAATGGTGTCTTCTCTTTCTCGGGAAATTGATACCAGTCGTGCACGGTGGAAAACCTCATGCCCCACAAGATCAACCAAGGGCACAACACCAACAGCAATTACAGTCTGTACCAACACTAGTGGCAGGCACCCAAACAGTAAAGCAACATCTTCCTCATTCATTCCTCTTCCCCTCACAGATACAGTGACCTGCTGGAGAACAGAAGCTTATTATTAATGTACAGAACACACTGGTTTATACTGACCTCAGTCTCATTAAGTTTCGCCCTACGTTGGAAGAGTTAAAGGGACAGTTTACACACCAAGAGCAGCAGTAACTGGGAGCTCCCACTCTGTTCTTTAATAATATCACGCTCATAGCTGGGTTTCGTACAGGATTGATTCCGATCTCAGGCAGAATTGTGGCTTGATCCACTTCATTTTGTTTGTGTTCAATGTAAAATGACATTTTTCACTGATGCATCAGCACGCAGTGCTGCTACATTGGATTAAGCATTATCGTCCAAGGTGTGCAGTGATTAATGCATTTAAATACAGAAGAACTTTCGCCATTCGGCGCAAAATGTCACTGTTAGTTCTTTGTGGTAGAGCTAAAAGAGCAAACACTGGAATGATCGGCGAAATATTTCCCTTTACTAAAATAAACAATACGTACATATCCAATGTGAAAGTTTGCTGCAAACCTTCACCACGTCAATTAGTAAACAGTTAGGTTTCTCTGTTCACTGAGAAGTTACTGATTGACAGAAACGCTTAATCTTTGATTCCAGCTACATTTGGTATTCGTGAAATGACTTTATAATGAGCACAGCGTGGATCCAATCTTCAATTTTGAATTGTGATTATTAACGACAGTGTAGTCACTCATCTGTTATAAAGAGCCTCGGTGTTCAAATTACATTACCATGACTCTGAAAGACTGTATAGAGAAAGATGAAATCACTGCTTTTGCTCCTCATCGTCCTGGTGCTTGTCGAACCCATCACTGCGGATGGAGAATCGAGACCAAGGTTCTTCCTTCTCGGTTAGTACATTTCTCTGAAAAATAATTGTAGTATCATCAATTCCTCAAGTGTTGGCTGATTTGTATTGTAATTTGAGTGTTTTTTAGTCTTCTTTCAATCAGCCCAGATTCTCATTCCTCCCTGCTCTGAAATGATGTTACAGTGTCATTTTGGATAATCTTCGAAGAACTGTTCGATTTAATGTGCGACTTATTTACCCACAAAATCTATCCAACAAGAAGATGTCCTTAGCTGCATTGTTTACACGTTGAATAGAGAAACGTTTTCAAATGTCTGTTTGACCCACCCCTGATCTCTGCACTATCCTTCAGTATCGACAACATTTCTTGATACTCATGCCACTTTAATTGTGAAACGCAAACTTATCTAATTCTGATGAATCCAAGAGATCAGACAGTATGTCAATACTTTTTTCAGATTTTGTTCAATTTCCTGTGGAATGTGCTCCATATAAATGCAATCAATTATCTCAAAGATTCCTTGAAATCAATCATGTTAGAATATTTCCTTTTTGAATAACGTACTCGTATATCTCCTTATGTGTTTTTTTTTTCTTTCCATATGAAAGAAGACTGTGCATATGAAAGAAAACTACTCGACATTTCCATGGTTATCTCATATGGGATCACCGTGGACAGTTCTAATCCTTATATCATTCAGTGTGATACTACTTCGAGCACTGTGCATAGTGATACCTACGATTTCCCTTGGCAACTTTATAACACTTTAAACCGTTATCGTCTCGTTATCCCTCAGTTACACTGAAAGCACTGTGCACAAAGATGGACGAGATTTCCCTTCGGTTAGTCACAGTGGAAGCAATGCGTACTTGTCTGGTCTCTACATTCCTTACTTCGTCCAAACTGCAAGCACTGTGCTCTGTCCTTGATGACATATCCCTTAGTTTGACTATACTTTATTCACCGAATATAGATATGGTCTCAATCTACCTTGGTAAGACCACACTGTACATAGTTCTCGACGCCACATCCCTCAGTTCGACGACTGTAGGAACACCACACCAATCCTAAGAATACTTACTCACTGAGACCCATTGGGAAGATGCAGACCGTTCTCATCTCTATCTCCCTTGATAAAACATCAATGGGAGCACTGGGCACTGTTCTCATCTTTACATCCCTTGGTAAGCCTACATTGGGTGTACTGTGCACAGTTCTGGCGTCCATCTCCTTGATTGGATCACACTGGCAGTGCAGATACATTTATGCTCGTCATGTTTCCTGGTTTGATGACACACGGAGGGCAAATTGTCCCTGCTGGAGACATCAATTAAGTATATCTTTCTGTTTTACAGCTTCCATGAAATATTGTTTAGTCCAAGGAGGAATTTGCAGGCGTTCCCTTTGTCTTCCACGTGAAATTCCTTCCAGTGGGTTTTGTGAACATGGGGGGTTCTGCTGCCAGAGAAAATGAACGCACAGTATATAAATCTGAAGTGAGGTCCGTCTGAGGCACCAACTGTTGCACACTGTTACTTCTATTGACCGACTGTGTTCCATTGTGTGGATCCAATGACTCTGACTGACTGCTTTGTAAATCGTATCAATAAAATTCATTGCAATGTATTCGTACAAGCTCGAGTCTTTCATTCATTTGATCGGAGAGAGGAGAGGGCACAAAAACACTGGCAGAATCTTTCATATTTTGCAGTTCAAACTGTGTCATCCTCATCTGTTGGTCTTGTCGTCCACAACGTAAAACAACGGGAATAAACTGTTGGAGAAGATTCAGCACTCGATTCCATTCTGGCTTTTGGATTTGAACCGCTATCGCCGTGGAAGTTTCGGGTTCTCCAGTGACTAGTCGAATTGATCAAGGTTTGGAAGCAAACCTTTGCCTGCATTTCGTGGTGAGAGAACCAGCAGAAAGGGAAATAATGTCCTTGCCTTCCTTCTAACAAATCTTCCTGCCTCACACACATCTGTCCACATCGTCATTGTTAGAAATGAAGACCACACAGTCCTGGCAAAGATAAAATATTACCGCCACACTGAGGATACAGTTCTGTTATTGGGTATAGTCATTGTCCCAAATGTAGCAGATTCTGTGCAGATCTGGAATCTCCGATCTGGGCAGCCATGTGGCGCCAGTGGAATTAAATTTAATCATAATCTCTTGAAACACTGCCTAATATATGCTTAATCCCCTGCGATCATCACCTGACAAATTTGCGCAATTCACCTCATCTTGGTCTTGTGAAGAGATCGCCAAGGAAATTCGGTGCATCTGAGCAATTCATCATGCACGTGGTACGCATTGTTGGTCTGAATGTCCGTGGTGTGGGAGCAAATCTTTTTTGTAAGTGTCTATGAAGCATTTACTCTATTTTCATAGAAAGCTTACAGTGTGGAAACAATTAGACCCACCGAGCCCACACCAAAACACTGATCGGTATCCCTTCTCCAAACAATCCATTAGCCTACGAAGTACATTTTCCATGACTGATTCCCTTAACCTACATAACCTTAGAATGGATAGGCAATTCAGCATGGCCAATTCACCGAACTTGCTCATCTTTGACTGTGGAAGAAAACCAGAGCACCGGAATGAAACCACTTATATGTGGGATGTTTACATGTACAGGTGCTGCCAGAACTGCTGAGGTTCTCCAGCAGTTTCTATTTTGTTAATCTCTGAGCCAAGATCACGTTTTCAAACTCTACTCAGTTTGAGGTGTATCCCAGCGAATCGAGCTGATAGAGAAACGCTATGCAACGGATAGAGCAATGGCAATCTGTTCTCCCACAATCCCACGCCATTGTGAAAGGCATCTATATCGGAGATGGTGTTTGCCGTCCACAGGGTTATTGCGAACGTCTCCCAGTAGTAGGAAGGGAAGTAGTCTCCAGTCCAAAGGCTGTGCTTAATGGTAATACAACTCTGCATTTCCCTTTCACCTTCTCTCCCAGCCAGAGGGGAGAAGGTTCTATGAGGCCGCAGGAGCGAAAGGCAAATGTTGTTTACTCTCACCTATGAAACTCTGACCACAAAGATACACACAGCTCCACGTGTTTCACTTTGTGCTCTTCTGTGCCCATTCACAATGCCTAGTCAAAAATGTGGGACCCCACCAAGAGCCATCAGTCACTCACTGACCAACGCCTGGACTCCGAGATCAAATACTCCAGTGAGTTGGCCGTACAGAACAGAAAGATAATTCCCTTTTATGTCCTTTGATTAAATTCGGCGGAAACCAACCTTTGTGTATTCAGGCAGATTTCGCTTCATTTTCACATTTCCAAATTAGCTTCAAACGCTCACTCTGGGTTGTGCAATCGGATAGAGCAAGGAATTTCAGGAAGGGTTTGCTCCATTAGATAGCACGTATCGAGTCTGGCTGTTAGACTTCGACAAAGGTTCCCAGAACAAACCAAACAAGGCAGCCTGCACCATGGTTTTTCAATTTGCATCAACCAGAGTACATCCTGCTCCTTTGCTGACTTTCCGTATTTCTTTCAGCCGACATTTAACATTTACACACAGAATGGCATCAGTGCAACAGATTTTGCACATCACTACCTGATGTTGATTGTTTGATGTTGTTGTGTATTTATTTCTTGACCACTTCAACAGTCAACATTGACAATTTATTACTGTCCAAGTCACAGTAAGAAAGCTCCACCCGTCATTTCCTTGTTCTCTGTATTCTCATTGCTCCTGATCGTCCTGTTCACTCATTCTCCATCTGTTTGCATATCTCTTTCTCACTCTTACGCTCGCTATCTCTTTCCATAACTATCTGTACATCTGCTCACAGAACTGTCCCTGAATCTCTCTCCCTATTTCTCTTTCCTCCCACATCCACATCTTTTTTTTGTCTGTTTTTTGTCAAGTTTCTCTCTTTATCTATCGTGCAGATTCATGAGTTGGTTTTCTCTCTGCATTACCATTTTTACCTCTTGTTGTCTCTCAAAATCTCTCTGTCTCTCTCTCTCTCTCTCTCTCTGTTTCCCTGATGTATCGAAATGCTTCAGATGTTTAAATAGAGTCATAGAGTCATAGTGATGTACAGCATGGAAACCGAAACTTCGGTCCACCTCTTCCAAGCTGATCAAATATCCCAACCTAATCTAGACCCACTGCCATCACCTGGCCCATATCAATTGTAACCCTTCCGACACATAACCCATTCAAATGACGTTTAAATGTTGCAAATGTAAGAGCCACCACCACTTCCTCTGGCAACTCATTCCATTCATGTACGCCCTCTGCATGAAAATGTTGTACCTTAGGACTCGTTTACACCTTTCCTTTTTCAAACTCAACCTATGTCCCCCACTTCTGGTCTCTGCCACCCCAGGGGAAAATACTTTGTCTATTTGTCACATCCATGCTTCCTCATGATTTTTAAAATTTCTTACGCCTCCGACACTCCATGGAAAACTGTCTCAGCCCATTCAAACTCTCCTCCTACCTCAAAATCCTCCAACCCTGGCAACATTTTCGGACGTCTTTTCTGAATGCTTCAAGTGTCACAAATTCCTCGCCATTGGAAGGAGACCAGAATTGACCAAAATAGTCCAGAAGAGTCCTAACCAATGTCCTTTAATGCTGCAACATCACCTCCTAACTCCTGTATTCAATACTATGACCAATAAAGAAAACCATACCAAATACTGACTTCATCATCCTATCTACCTGAGACTCCACGTTCAATGAGATTTGAACCTCCCCTCCAAGGTATCTTTACTCAGCAACAATCTCTAGGACATTACCATTAAGTGAATAAATCCTGCTAAGATGTTCTTTCCCAAAATTGAGCCCCTCGCATTTATCTCACTTAAACTCCATCTGCCACTTCTCAGTCTGTTGGCCTATTTTAATTAGATCCCGTTTTAATCTGAGGTAACCTTCTTCACTGCCCACTGTATCTCCAATTTTGGTTTCATGTGCAAATTTACTAACTTTGGCTCTTATGCTTACATCCAAATCATTTATGTAAATGAGGAAGAGTGGCGGATCCAGAACCGATTCCTGTGGCATGCCACTGGCGGCAGGCCTCCAGTTTGGAAAACACAATCCACGAGCCACCCTCTTTCTTCTACCCTTGAGCCAGTTCTTTGTCCCTTTATTCCATGAGAGCAATCTTGCTAACCAATCTCCCATGTGGAACCTTGTCAAACGCCTGACTGAAGTTCTTAAAGATCACATCTTATGCTCTGGCCTCACCAATCCACCTTGCTACTTTTTTAGAAGACTCTATTAAGTTTGTGAACCATGGTTTCCCATGCTTAAAGTCATGTAGACTACGAGTGCTTGCCTTTCAAAATACTTGTGCATCCTCTCCCTCATGACTCCATCAAACAACTCGCCCATCTTCGACGTCAGACTCATTGATCTACAGTTTCCTGGCTTGTCCTTACCACCTTTCGTAAACAGTGGCACGGCGTTCGCCAAACTTCAATCTTCTGGCACTTCACCTGTGACGATCAATGCTATGAATATCTCACCAAGGGGTCCAAAAATCACTTCCCAGAACCCCGGAGAGTTCCAGCTTACACCTGACCTAGTGTTGAAGATTTAATGAATTTTATGCGATTCAAAACATCCAGCAATTCCTCATCTGGAAAAACACATTTTTCAAGATTTCATCTTCCATTTACCTATATTCTATATCTCCCATATCCTTTTCCACAGCAAACATTGATGCAAAATACTCGTTTAGAGTCTCCCTCATCCTCTGCGGCTCCACACAAATGCCGCCTTGCAGATCTTTGAGGGGCTGTATTCTCGACAGTTACCCTTCAGTTCATGATTCTTTTATTTTACTCACTTGTGGATTCACAATTTATCGCCAAACATAATTTAGCCTTAAGAAAATAGCCTTAGTTCCATCGTGAAATACTATGTTCCATGTATCGTAGGTAGAGTCCACTGTGCCACTCCAGACGGAATTCCAAACTTTTGACTTAGCAGTTATGAAGGAACAGCGATATATTTCCACGTCAGGACAGCGTGTGGTTTGGAGGGGAACGTGCAGGGCGTCGTATTCCCATACATTGGTTGTTTTGTTCTTCGAGATGGAAGTCGTCATTTGCTTGGTAAGTGCTGTCTGGGGATCTTTAGAGATTTTATGTTTTTTTGTAGTTGATACGCATTACTGCTACTGTGCCTTTAAGGTGGAGGAAGGGAATACCTGTGGATGGGTTCCCGAAACATTCGTTCTCTTTTCGCCTTGCACCTGGTGCCAGATCTGCAGAGTTATACAGCAATTTCACTTTTTGGTTTGAAGAATGCTTGTTGAATGTGGTGTCAGCCAGGCGGGCTGATTTACCTGCGATAATGTTGACTCTCTGGATTATTGTTGGAGTTGCACTCATTCAGACATTTAGAAAGCATTTTTTCATTACGTTCCTGACTTATGCCTTATCGATGGTAGAACGGCTTTAGGGAGTGAGTCACGAAGTGAGTTAATCGCTGCAAGTTTCCCTTATAGTGACTCTACTGATTTGGTGACTCCAGTTCAATTTCCGGTCAATGGTAATCCACCACGTGTTAATCTGGAGGGAATTCAATGTTGGTAATGCCATTGAATATCAAGGGGCTATAGTTAGATTCCCTCTTAATGGAAACCCCCAAGATGTTGTGGGGTGGGCCGCATTCAGTGACAGTGACATCATTGAACTTTTAAGGACAATGATTTGGTTCTATTTCAATGGTAATCACCAGCATGTTAATAGTCAGGGAATTCGATAATTTGGTGATGGTAATACCATGAAATGATATGAGGCAATAAGTCGATTTGCTCTCAGTGGTAAACCCAGGATGTGGATAGATGGGTTGAGGGGGCGGGCGGCATCAGTGATGGTAACGCCATTGACTATCAAAAGGTAGTGATTCTAAAGTGTCTTATTAAGAGGGCCATTGCCTGGCAATTCTATGACGTAAAGGTTCACTGCCAGTTTCCAGGACAGAATACTCATGGAAAAGTCATTGCCGGTTTGTTAAACATTTACTCTCGAAGTGTATTTGTCCTGCTGTCAGTCTCCATTCTGTATGAAACCCTTCAGTGACGTTCAAAAGGGTGAGCTGGTGCCTCGTATGCACCAATCGCTCATTGTCTGTTTACGGGAACAGTGCATTAGCGGTGGATATTGACTGTTCATTCGCTCTTCATTGGAAACTGTGTTCACTATCATGGGTTCATATAAACCACAGCGTCATAGAGATGTACAGCATGTAAACAAATCCTTCAATAAAAATCTTCCTCTGGCAGCGCATTCCAAATATGCACCAACCCGAAGTGATAAAGGTCCCTTTTAATTGTTATTACTCTCACGTTAAACATATGCCTGCTTGTTTGGACTCCTCATTCTGGAGATAAGGCGTTGTCAATTTACCCTATCCGTGCTTATCATGATTTTACAAAAGTTGTTCCGTTCATCCCTCAGCTCCTGACTCTCCAGGAAAAATAGCCCGAGCCGTTTCAACATCACCCTATACCTCAAACACTCCAATCCTATTAACATTATTGTAAATCTTTTCTGAACCCTTTAAGATTCACAAGATTCCCCCGATAAGAAGGAGAACGGAATTGCACACCATCGTCCAAAAGTGGCCGACACAATGGCTTGCTCAACCATAATATGCCCTCCCAACTGCTATACTCTATGCAGCGATACAGGAATTCCAAACGCAGCCCTCACTATCCTATCTATCTGAAATTGCACTCCCAAGGTTCAATCTCGTACTTGTTGTGAAGCGTTATGTGTCCGCATGGCAAGACAAAGCAGGCATGCACGTGTACATTCTCACACAGACATACGTATACGTTGACACAAAAAACCCACACAGAGTACAGAGTGAAATCATGAGATAAAATTGGAGATGGAGGCGAAGGAAGGAGGAGACAAAGCTGGAGAAATCAAGGAAGACAGTGAACACAGAAGGAGAGATATTAAATATTTGGTGAGAGGAGGGGATAGAGGGCATTGAGAAATGTGATGGAGAACAGGAACGATCGGAAGTAGAGAAGAACAGTATCGAGAGTGAGAAGGTGAGGACAATGAAGAGAACGTGAATATGAGAGAAAGAGTTAGAGACAGAAAGTGAGAGAGCCGTGCAAAGAGAAGGAGAACAGAAGGTCGAGTTTGAGCGATTATCTGAGACAGGCCAAGGACATCCCAAAATTCTGTTAAACAAAGCTATTTACTAATCACTTTGACTGCTCATGGCAAACAATTTGTACACGGAAAGCTCACACAAACATCTGAATTGTAATTAGTGGAAGAGCTGTCCTCATTTTGCTACTGACGGGGTAACTACTGGTGCCAAGGTAACAGTGAGAGATCTGTGACTGCATCACGAGGCGTAGGCCATCTGTAAGAAAAAAGGAGATTGTGTGGGTATCTGTAAATGTTTCTCACACGGTGAGCTGAAATTTTCGCAGCAATACAGAAAGATTTTGATTTCGGTCAGGGAAAGCAACAAAGTAGACTGTGCCATTCATATGACCACCGTTGGAGACCAATCCGCAGAGGCCCTGTAGGTCAATACATTATAGAATAATCGATAATGGGCGCGTCCGTGGAGCACAGTGTAATGTGGGGTAAACAATGATCTTCAATCTTGCAAACTTGATGCCGCTGGAAACTTTTGTTTCCAACGAAATATGTCATATTTTTCTTTTACCGGGTACATCTCTGAAAGAAGAGTCTGCTAAAATAACGATTGGCCCGGCGACGTTCTTTCAGCCTGTCGAACCTGTACTGATATGTCAGTGGAACATGGTTGAACAGTGTCGTCTTACCATCAGAAAATCGTAGTTCCAGGATTTGAAAAAAAAATTCCTTTTCAGACGGAAAACTATCAATCAGAGTGTCAAGTGTTTGGAAAGCATTATTTACACGATCATTGTCAATAGAGTGGCAAAAACGACTGCCGTCACTAATATATCCCTGGACCCCTTGTATCTCCCTCGAGATGATCTCCATCAATTCGACACCACGGTTACAACTGTGTGTGTGTGTGTGTGTGTGTGTGTGTATGTATGTGTGTGTGTGTGTGTGTAGTTGTGGTGTGTGTGAGAGAGAATGGCTGTGGGCGTGTGTGGCTGTGTGTGGAAGGATGTGTGTCGGTTTGCGTGGATTCGTGTGGGTGTGTGCGGGTGTAAGTGCGTTTGTGGGTTTGTGTGTGTGAGTGTGGGTGGGGGTGGGTTTAATAGATTTGTGAGAATGGGTGTGTGTTGTATGTGTGGGGTGTGTGTGGAGGCTGTGAGTGTGAGTGTATGGGTGGATGCATGCCAGTTTGAGTGGATGTGTGGGTATGCGTGTGGGTGTGCGTATGGGTGTTTGGTGTTGTATGTGGAGTGTATGGGGGTGTGGTACCTGTGGGTGTGTGTGCGTGAATGGCTGTCGATGAGTGGATATTGATGTGTGTGGGTGTAGTTGTGTGGTTGTGTGGGTCAGTGAGTGGATGTGTGTGGGTGTGCGTCATTGTGTGTGGAGGTGTGTGGGAGAGTGGGTTTGTGTTTTTGTGTGTAGGGGATGTTTGCTTGTGAGTGTGCAGTCGTATGTCTATGGATGGGTGTTTGTGTATGTGTCCATGCGATTGTGAGTGTTTGCGTTTGTGGTTGGGTGTGCATGCACTTGTCGGTGTGTGTGTGCCTCTGCGCGTGTTTGTGTGTGTGTTTGTGTGTGTGTGTGTGTGTATGTACGTTTAAGTGCACATGTGTGTTTGTGTGTGTGTAGGCGTGTGTGTGAATGTGGGTGAGTCCCTTTCGGGTGTGTTTGTCTGTGCATGTGCATGTGGGTGGGTGTGTGAATTTGTGTTTATGTGCATGTCGGCGTGTTTGGAAGTGTGTGAGAGTGTGAGTGTGTGTGTGTGTGTGCGGCTATGTGTGAGTGTGGATTTGTGAGTATCTGCGTGTGGGTGCGTGAGTATGTTTTTGTGAGTGTTAGTGTGTGGATGTGGGTGGGTGTGTGGTTGTGTGTGTAGATTTGTGTCTGTGTGTGTCTGTGTATGCCTGCGTATGTGTTTGTGTGTGGTGTTTGTGGGTGTGTGTCTATGCGTGTGGGTGTGTGCGTGTCTGTGTATCTGTGTGTCTGCCTGTTTGCTCATAACCAATCCTTCCCCACGTCTGAGCATTCATACACGCACGTATGCACACTGTCACTCTCGCTCTCTCTCACACACGTACACACAACTGTAAAGACCCCCATCCCACACACTCTCACCATCGCATTTTTCACACACGCACTTATACCCACACACACACTTGCACATGTCCTCCACGCATACTCACACACACATTTACATGCTCTCTCCCACATGCACACTCACGCAAACTTAGACAGCCCCTCTTCACTCATTTTAACATACAATCACACACTCACGAGAACTTACAATGAACCTCCTCCTATTCAGTCACTCACTCTCACTCACATTCTCATGCACAGTAACCCCCACTCACACACACACTTACACATATTCTTCACACACCCTAACATACAAAAGGTCACACGTCTATTCATGCTCTTTGTCACACCCACATAGACTCATACAGGCCCTCTACCTACAGGCTAACACTCGCACAGTCACATAATCTTGCACAAAATCTCTTCCCTTGCACACTCTCATACACTCAGGCATACACAAGCACACAATCCCATACAATCACTCTTACACAGACTCTCAAAATACAGACATACACTCACTCTGACGCACCTCTACAGGCCCTCTCCACACACTCACAGAGATTTCCACACACTGAGTCTCCTCCTCCAATTACGCGCACACTCACACACACGCACTTGCACAAACCTTGTCCATCACACAATCTCGCACTCACTCTCCTCCCACGCATTCACATGTACTTACATAGACCTTTCTCCCACATACGCATACTCACACACAATAACGCAGAACCTATGCCACACAGTGACACTCACACGTGCACATACACATGCTCACGTACGCACACAGACTTTCACAGCCTCGTGTCCTACACGCTCACAAACACTCACATACACTTGCACAGACTCCCAACTCATACACACACACTTACATTGTTCTTCCTCCCACACGCACTCAAACTCCTACACAGACTCTCCTCCCCGTACACATATTCACATGTACGCAGGCACACTCATGCATACCTTCTCCCCATACACGCACTGAAATGCACTCACATAGACCATTCACTTACATCGATCTTTAACTAACACGCTTACACACAGTCACATATACTCGCACCCACTTACACACACTCAGGCACAACCATACACTTACACGAATCCTCGATCTCACTCATACACACACACAGACTTAAAGACAGTCTCGCACGCATTGACACAAATACACTCGCACAATTACTCAGACATTCCACATGCTCAAACTCACTAACCCACACATTGCACAGAACCCCTCCCACTTTCACACACTCTCTCACACACGCACAGACTCATGAACATTCTTCCACTGAACCTACACACACACCTTCACACACGTGTACACTTCCTCTTCAAAACACAGTTACACAATATTAGACAGACCTGCCTTCCTCCCTTGCACCCACACTCACCCCTACTTTCACATACCCTCTCTCTCACACACACACGCACACACATACACATAAACACACACACACTTTCACAGACCCTGTGCATGCAGACACACTCTTCGGCAGACTCTTTGCCACATTCACACATACTTAAACGCTCAGACACTCACTCACACTTACACAGGCCCTCCTGACACATTCTAACACACATTTCCGGTCCCTCTCCCACACACAGTTACGCACACTTACGCAGTCCCTCCCTCACACACTACTCACACCCTCTCATGCACACAGACGCACACGCACCCCGACTAATATCAGTACACACACTTACACAGACACTGCTACCACTCAATAACACTCACACACACTCACATACGCTTGCACAGTAACATCCACACACACTCACATATTCACACTTGCACATTCCCTCCACCCACACTCACACACATACACTCACGCACCTGTACATGATCTCTCCTACACATGCACACGCACACAGTTAGACAGACCCTCACCCTCACTCGCACCCCGCACACACATACGCAGATCCTCCTCTCTCACACACACACTCACGCACAAACATACGCAGTCTCCCACACAAACACTCACAACCGAACGCATATTTGCACAAACCATCCACCTACACGCGGACATTCAGACACAGTCACATACACTTGAACAGAATCCCTTCTCACACACGCATTCTCACACACTCATGCCTACAAACACACACTGCCACACATTCACTCTTACACAGACTCTCCAACCACACTCTGGCTGTCACACTCACACATCTATACATGCCCGCTCGCATACACACACACACACACACAGATTCACACACACTTCGGCAGACTCTCCTCATCAACTCACACACGCGCACACTCACATAAACTTACGTAGATACTCCTCCACAGAAATTCACACACACTTGCACAGATAGTCTTCCACACACACACACACACGCACCCAATCAACACACACGCAGACAGACCTTCCTCCAGCACACACAGTCACACACTCAGTCAGATCCTCCTGTGATGCACTCACATGTACTTACGTAGACCTTTCTCCCAAATACTCACACTCACGCACACTGACACAGAATCTTTCCCACACACTGGCACACACGCGCACTCACACACTCACGTAGATTTCACAAACCCTCATCCACGCACTCACACATACTTAGGCAAACCTGCCTTCATCCCTGGCATACGCACTCATACACACTTACACAGAACCTCTCTTTCTCACTCACACACACACAGAAATCCTTGACATCCAATGGAATACCCATTGCTGATTCCTGCACGAGCAAACGCCTGGGGGTTACCGTTAACCAGAAAGGAACTGGACCAGCTACACCAATCCCGTGGCTACCAGAGTAGAGCAGGTGTAACTCCTGCCTATTGACTTCGTCGACATTTTAACACTATCGGGCACCGATTGGAGTGGAGTTGGAAAATTCTCACTGGTAAAAGGAAATCTAGATTTCTTTTCAGGATTTGCAGTATTTACAACTTTTAAATTGTCTGAACAAATCTCTGGGCCATCCTGGTGTTGTGACCGTAATAGTCCCGTCATCTTGCCTGCACGTAAACATCTTTATTACTTCTTTTGCCGCTCTTGTCTTCTCTCTTTCTTTCTCCATCCCTTTTGACCTTTTCCAAGTGTCTCTGGCACTGGCGTTCCTTTGACTCCTCCAACCCTTCCTTGCAGTTTTTCCTTCCAATGTCTTAAGATCAATGTTGAAACGAGTAAGAACATAGAACAGAGAACCTTACAGCGCTGTACAGGCCCTTAGGCCATTGACATTAGCGGACCTATGTCCCTAGTCTGAAGCCCAGCAAACCTACACAATTACATTCTCGTTCATATGCCTATCCAAAGTACAGCGAGTCTACTACTGGCTGAACGCCGGACGTTTCACGCCCCGACTACCCTGTGAGTAAATTTTGGATTCTATTCTATGGAGTTCATTTACCTGACAGAGGATCTCATCGAAACACAAGGGATTCTTAATGGGCTCGAAGGGGTAAAAGTTTTGAAAGTGTCTTCCTTTGTGGGTGAGTGCTGGACCGGAGGGCATCGTCTCAGGAAAGACTAAAATCTCTGACTAAAGTAAAGAGGAATGGCTTCTCTCAGCGGATTGTCAGCCTTTTGAACACCACACAGTGCTGTTTGGGGATGTGGTGCAGAGTCCTTATGCATATTAAAAACTGAAAGGTTTCATTCTTGATCAGTCGGGTGAAGAGAGAGATAGGTCGTGGGAAGGAAAGTGGATGCGCAGAATTATTGGAACAGTGATATTCTTACTTTACGGAGGAGCAGTGTGGAGGGGGCTGCAAGGTCTCATGCTGTGGCTATTTATTATAGACTTTAGATCTCCTAATCCTCTCCACTGTTTCTATGCCCCTCTCACTCCCTTTCTTCCTCCCTCTGTCTCCCTGCCTTAATCAGCTGCCTGAATGGTTAAACATTTCTATCTTCAAACCGTGGTTGAGTTGTTAAACATTTCCTTCTGAAGCGCAACTGCCTTATCCTCAGACTCCAGCCTGTCTGAACCACATCAGCGCGGTTGCCAGTAATGAGACGTTGCTGGATATAACCCAGCAGCTCGCTGTCTTTCTGTGCAGCCAGCCAAATACATCATGAGCTGTTGCCATCCAGGTTTCAATCACTAATCGCCTCAAATGAAGTGTGGAGTCTGCTTCCGGTGATCAATTGCGTGTCATCAGCACAAAGCAGTGACACATTGTTTGACTGGAGATAGTCATCATCTGGCATTTGCGTGATACGGATGTTACTTGGTTTTCATGCCAAGAGTACAGTGTGGAAAAGCACACAAGATCAGGCAGCTACCGAGGAGCAGGAGAATCGAGTTTCGGTCATGAGGAATGTGGGTATGGGGGGTGGGGGGGGGGTTAAAGAGGCTGGAAGTAAACAGAATGGTGGAGCTGGGGGAAGTTAGCTTCGAAGGCGATAGGTAGAAGGAGGTGGAGTAATGGTGATAGGTCGGAGAGGAGGGGGTGCAGATGGATGGGAAAGGCAATGCACAGGTCAAGAGGGCGGTGATTAGTTGCAAGGTTAGATCTGGGAGAGGGTGGGGAAGAGGAACTGACGAAACTGGTGAAATCCACATTGATCCCGTAGGGTTGGAGTGTCCCGAGGTGACTATGAGATGTTCTTGCTCCAGGCGTTGTGTGGTTATGGATTGGCAAAGCAGTAAAGCCATGACCTGCATGTCCTTGGCAGAGTGGGAGATTGAGTTGAAGTGTTAGGCCACTGGGCAGTGGGATTGGTCCGTGTGCGCATCTGGGAAGTGTTCCCTGAAGCGATCCGCATGTGGGCGTCCAGTCTCAAAGGAAGCTTCCACCTTCGACAGAGATTTTTCTGTAAGCCAAACGCTTCAACTCCCCTTCCCACTCCACTGAGGACATATAGGACCTGGGCTTCCTCCATCGCTAAAACCTAACCACCAGAAGCGTGGAGGAAGAACGCCTCACGTTCTGCCTTTGGAACCCCAACCCCACCGTATCAATGGGGATTTCACAATTTTCCACATTTCCTCTCCCTACCACCACACCGTATCCCAAATGTAAGTCCTGTCCTGTCTAATCATCGTCTCTCCTATTTATGTGCTTCACTCACCTCTTCAACCTTTCACCTTCCCATACCTTCATCTTCCTATCGCCTTCCTAGCTGTATTGCCCCAGCGTCACCCAACTGCTATTTCACACTCAGCCCGCTTGGCCCTGAAGAACGGTTTTGCCCGAAATATCGACTCTCCTGCTCCTCTGATACTGCCTGACCTGCTCTGCTTTTCCAGGACCACACCCTCAACTCTGATTTCAAGTATCCGTAGTTTCGCCTTCTCTTGCAGTTTTCAGACCCAGCCTTGGTATTGTCCAGGTTTGAAACTTCAGCACACGGTCTTCTGCAGTTTCTGAGGAGTAGCGAATAGTGTTAAACATTCATCGGTGAACATCCCCTTCTCCTGAACTTCTGGGGGCAGGGAAATTATGATGCGGTGAGGCACGACTTCGGATGCGTGGTTTGGAAAATTAGGCTTCAAGGGAAGGGCGTAATTGATATGTGGAGCTTGTTCAAGGATCAACTATTGAGTGTCCTTGATAAGTATGTACCTGTCAGGCAGGGAGGAAAGGGTCGTGTGAGGGAGCCGTGGTTTAATAAGGAATTAGAATCCCTTGTTAAAGGGAAGAGGGCGGCCTATGTAAAGATGAGGTGTGAAGGTTCAATTGGGGCGATTGAGAGTTATAAGGTAGCCAGGAAGGATCTGAAGACAGAGCTAAGAGCAGCAAGGAGGGGACATAAAAAGTCCTTAGTTGGTAGGATTAGGGAAAACCCAAAGGCTTTCAAAAGGTATGTCAGGAATAAAAGAATGACTTGGGTCGGAATAGGTCCAGCCAAGGATAGTAGTGGGAAGTTGCTTGTGGAGGTTGAAGAGATTGGCGAGACACTGAATGCATACTTTTCGTCAGTATTCACTCAGGAACAGGACATTGTTGCCGATGTGAATACTGAGTCACAATTAATTAGAATGGACGGCTTTGAGGTATGTAGGGAAGAGGTATTGGAAATTTTGGAAAGGGTGAAAAAACAGATAAGTCCCCTGGGCCTGATGGCATTTATCCTAGGATTCTCTAGGAAGCAAGGGAGGAGATTTCAGAGCCATTGGCCTTGATTTTTATGTCCTCGTTGTCTACAGGAATAGTGCCAGAAGACTGGAGGAGAGCAAATGTGGTTCCCTTGTTCAAGAAGGGGAGTAGGGATAACCCTAGTAACTATAGGCCGGTGAGTCTCACTTCTGTTGTCGGCAAAGTCTGAGAGAGAATTGTAAGGGATAGGATTTAAGAACATCTGGATAGGAATAATATGATCAAGTTTAGTCAGCATGGTTTTGTGAAGGGCAGGTCGTGCCTCACGAACCTTATTGAATTCTTTGAGAAGGTGACAAAGGAGGTGGACGAGGGTAAAGCGGTAGATGTGGTGTATATGGATTTTAGTAAGGCGTTTGTTAAGGTTCCCCATGGTAGGCTACTGCAAAAAATACGGAGGTATGGCATTGAGGGTGAGTTGGAGGTTTGGATTAGGAATTGGCTGGCTGGAAGAAGACAGAGGGTAGTAGTTGATGGTAAAGGTTCATCTTGGAGTGCAGTTACTAGCGGTGTTCTGCAAGGATCTGTTTTGGGACCATTGCTGTTTGTCATTTTTATAAATGTCCTGGAGGAGGGGCTAGAAGGTTGGATGAGGAAGTTTGCGGATGATACGAAAGTCGGTGGAGTTGTTGACAGTGAGAAGGATGTGTCAGGTTACAGCGGGATATAGATAAGCTGCAGAGCTGGGTAGAAATGTGACAAATGGAGTTCAATGTAGGTAAGTATGAGGTGATTCACTTTGGTAAGAGTAACAAGACGATGGGGTACTGGGCTAATGTTCGGATACTGGCTAGTGTGGATGAGCAGAGGGATCTTGGTGTCCATGTACACAAACCTCTGAAAGTTGCCACCCAGGTAAATAGTGCGGTGAAGAAGGCATATGGCGTACTGGCTTTTATTGGTAGACGAATTGAGTTCCGGAGTCCTGAGGTAATGTTGCAGTTGTATAAGACTCTGGTGTGGACGCATCTGGAGTATTGAGTGCAGTTTTGGTCGCCATACTATAGGAAGGATGTGGAGGCACTGGAACGAGTGCAGTGGAGGATTACCAGGATATTGCCTGGTATGGTAGGAAGATCGTATGAGGAAAGGCTGAGGCACTTGGAGCTGTTTTCATTGGAGAAAAGAAGGTTTAGTGGTGACTTGATAGATGTGTACAAGATGATTAGGGGTTTAGATAGGGTTGACCATGAGAACCTTTTTCCACGTATAGAGTCAGCTATTACGAGGGGGCATAGCTTTAAATTAAGGGGTGGTCGGTATAGGATAGATGTTAGGGGTAGATCCTTTACTCAGCGAGTCATGAGTTCATGGAATGACCTGCCAGTAGCAGTGGTGGACTCTTTATGGGCATTTAAACGGGCATTGGACAGGCATATGGAGAATAGTGGGCTGGTGTAGGTTAGGTGGGCTTGGATCGGCGCAACATCGAGGGCCAAAGGGCCTGTACTGCGCTGTAGTTTTCTATGTTCTATGTTCTGATGGAAAGCAGTTCATTTCTGAAGCATCTGAAGATGCTTTAGCCTCAGTCATCACTCTGAGAGACTCCTGCCCAAGATGCTCCTGCAAACGCTACACTCGGCCAACAGATCGTTAGGAGTCGAGTCCTGGAGCTGGGAGGATCTGGGAGGATCTGATGCAATTCGATAGGTCGGACTTCATCTGCAGTACTGAGTGCAGTTTTTGTCTCCTTCCCTAGCAGAGGGACGCCGTGCTGACGGAGTTTCCCAAACTGGTTGCAGGATTTGCCGGACTGGTGTCGGTAGGCCGAATGCATAACGTTGTGCCTTTCCCCCTCGACTTTAAAGGAATGTCGGAACGGGAGAAACCGACAAAACTCTACGACTTCCCACTTGTCCCGGATAGAAGCTTTTCCAACACATGAACGAAACTCGAAACCATCCAGGGAGAGAGCAGCACCCTCCTGTCTGGATTGGCACCACAACCATCCATCGCTCCCTCTCCAAACGACTCTCAGGAATGACGACAAGACGCACTGCAGAATCTCGCCCTGTTACAGCACTTCCTGAACATATGGCCCCTTCCATTTCGAAACACGTGCTGTGTGGGAACACGACACCTCCCCTTTAAGGTCCCCTTATGAGTCCCTCACCAAACCGAGGTGAAAATATTTCGGACGTTCCTTCACGGTGGCTGGGTCAGAATCCAGGGACTCTTTCCTTGAGGAACATTATTGGTCGACCGTCCAGCACATCGACTGCAGAAGTTCACGGCGGGGTGGAATGGACAATAAATGCTGACCCAGCCAGCAGAGCCACGCGCTCACGTGTGAGAATAGAAATTAAGGAGTCGGGAAGCTGCTGGGGCATTGGCTTCGGAGGGAGCCTTCCCTCCCATCATCCCCTTCCGGCATCTCACTGGAGGATAGTGCTTCCTTCTGCTGCACTGCACTCACCTGGCCGGATTGGGAGACAGCTCAGTTGTTACAAGTGCAGAGACAGCAATGCACAAAACAGAGATCCTGCTGCTGTTAATATGGAAATTACTGTCGCAGTTATGTACTTGACTTAGTGTTGTAATACAGCATCATATTGCACGGCTCCCATAACAGATAATGGTAGTGTGCTGTGACAGATGAAGTGTAATGCCGGGAACCAATGTGGCAGACGATGTCTAGCTTTGAAAGGCAAACTAAGCCAGCATGATTGGTTATGCTAATGTTATCCGATAAGTGCGGGAACAACTTTTTAAACTGCTGAGGGACAAAGAGCTAGTGGGTCGTCAGGGAATACATTTTTCTGGCTGCCACAGATTTGATTTTGCAAGGTTAAAGTTTAATTTCGTGAAAGATATTCCTGCTTTTTTTAAAAATACAACATTGACTGATTCTTCCACAGGAAATGTGGCACCGCAGATGGGACAGGGAAGAGAAACTTTCCTCTGAGAAGAGGTTTCAGTTGCAGGGCACTTCCCAATTAAACCGAGAGCTCTCCTGAGACAGACAGAATAAACGTTTTGGCCAACCACAAAATAAAAGGTATGCATTTGCTGCTAATTTAGTCTATAGCAGTCAAGTAAGGGAGATTCTCAGAAACGCAGATGTCCAAAGTTAGCTGCTGATGGGTCACTCTGATGCAAAGAACCATCAGATGGATGGTTAATTCAAGCTTGTGGAGACACAGAGACTATTCAGGAAAACTTTGCAGGGCGGGGGGGGGGGGGGGGGGGGGGCGGTGCGGGTAAGCAAGTATAGGATAAAGAGTTTGAGACAAAATTCCAGGTGGCGTTTTTATGTTTCTGTGAAAACCACCCTATCTTTGAGCAAATAAAACAAAAATGGTATCGGAATATAGGGGAGTGCACGGACGGGAACTGGGAAGGATTTTTATTCTTGTTAGCATTAGTGATTGTGGATGAAATTGAAAGCCAGCGGATTGGTAGTTGATGGTTAAATGTAAAATAGTAAATAATAGTCATCGTGTTAAACTGTTACTGGACTGTTGTGTATTATGACAAGGCCTATAGTGTACTTATAGAAATGAAAAATGGATCTGTTTCGGCAAGGCTGTGTGTGTGTGTGTGTGTATGTGCGTGTGTCTGTGTGTATGTATGTGCGTGTATGTGTATATGTGTATGTATGTGTGTGTGTGTGTGTATGTGTGTGTGTGTGTGTATGTGTGTGTATGTGTGTGAGAGAGAGAGAGACACAGAGAGAGAGAGAGCTGTGGCTCACAGAAATGCCTTGTGTATGTCTGCGTATGTGAGGGAAGGAGAGAGAGAATCACTAGTTTGCAGAAAATCGTTGCCTGCCTTTGACAGAGAGAGTAAGCATTGCCATCTGGTTTGTATGCACAATTGGATTTTGGTTGTGAACTGTTTGTGTCTTTTCCTGGTGCTAGAAATCCAGGAGTGTTTTGATTTAATTTTGCTCTGCAGCGATTTAGGAGTGTCTTATTTGAAAGAGACTTTTCAAGAAAACGTTCGTGATTTAATGCATTTTGCTGATGCAGTCCTAGAATAGTTGATACAGCACGAGCGACAATAGTTTTTTTTTTCATTAATTAGTGGAAACTAAGGACGTTTAGGGGTTGATATATTGGTAAGTGACGATTGCAAGCTGTAGAGTTAGGGAATACGTATAATAAATTATGAGGTGCTATCCGACTTCTAAGGCATAAGGGAATGCATTGCGAAACAGAAATAATAGGTACGCTGGACTCGTAGATATATCAGGATGAATAAACGGACTGAAATTGAAACACTGAGTAAGGAGCAAGAAACGATAGCTTTATTTTAAAAAAATGGGAAAGAAGAACTCTGGATTCATTAACTAAATGGCCGAAAGACGGTATCTTTGACATAAATATGTGCGATGAAATGGCAAGGCTAATTAAGAATTACAGACAGAAGGATTAGAGCTGAAAATGTGTTGCTGGAAAAGCGCAGCAGGTCAGGCAGCATCCAGGGAACAGGAGAATCGACGTTTCGGGCATAAGCCCTTCTTCAGGAATCAGACCTCACTTTCTCCTCCAGACAGAAGGATTAATCAAACAGAATATTGAAGTGGGAATAAGAGGTGGACATTTTCAAGCTGATTAGATTTGTAGGAGAGGAAGTTTTTCAGACACTAGTTACAACTGATGGGGGTGTCAGAGAGCAGAATAAGTAGTTTCTGTGCACAAAAGTTGGGGATCAGAACATCTCCGCGTTCTCATGTCAGAATAGGGAGCAACATTTATATATATCAAGTTGGAAGACTTGGAAACCAACCGCCGCCCCCAACCCCACCCACCCCGCACGATTTTAGTTGGAGAGAATGTAACACGCTGTCTTGTAACGAGGGGGACAGGAGAGATGGAGGGGGAATTGATTGGCAAGAGGCTGACTCAGAACTGAATGTGTAAAGAATAAAACGAGAGACAGAACAGGCGAGGAGGCAAGCCGAATCAAACGCTAATACCTGTAAAAAGAAAGCTTCTAAGGTGAAATTTGGAAACTTTGCAGGTTAAGAGAAGGAAGTGATTCGAAGAATACTTAAATCATTGTAGGGATGTTTGGCAGAAACAGCCGGAGATTGATAGAGTATGTAAAGCGGAGGAGGCAGCAATGTGGTCAGGAAAATGGGCCGGAACAGAACAAGCGGAAAAAGAATGACAAGACATAGGAGTAGGGTCTGAAGTGAAATCTGATGAGGAATTACATTGTAGCAGCTTAAATAAGGAAAAGAAGTCTCCACCGAAGAAGATATTGCCATTCCTTGTGAAAAAGCTGGAGACAGCTGCAATACATTCCTTGGGGAACCGAGGATCTGGAAGGGATGATAAATGTGTTGCCCAGTTTACATGATGGAGTAGAAAAGTTGATTAGAACTTTGAAGATGAAACCTCAGAAAGGTTCTTAGCTATGGGTGATTTGAGGGCACTGCTAATAAAGGTGGTGGGACTCTCACAAATAAGAGAGATAATGGATCGAGCTCGCTTGAACAATGTGGTGGACAATCCGTTATTTGATGGTGCTGGGTTTGAGCGATTTAGACAGAATATATGGCGGGGCCTGTGAGATTCTCATCGGCCGAAGATTGATCCCACAATTTTGGCAGGGGATCGACTCGGAGACACTGAATACGCAGCAGCCTCTTTGGGAAAACTGTTGAAAAAGTGGAGGTTTGAAACAGAACAAAATATTGAATGTAGTCAACTTTTGACTACAATGTTCTGGACTGCTATTGTTGAGGCAATGCCCATTAAGTCAATCTACGTTAGTGGAAGTAGTGAGTCTAACGTACATAGACCGGCAAGAATTCAGAGATCATGCAGACCATGCGTTTGAAAGATACCGGAAAGAGAAAAAGAAACTAACTGATTAGCAGGAGGAGATGCAAATAAAATTGACACAACTGCACCTCAGGGAACTTAAAAGGAAAGAAAGGCCGAAAAAGCAAGACGATGTGGCCAGTGACAACGAGGTTCATCGGCTCTAATGTGATGAGTAATATGTTGGTAAAGGAAAGAACTCTCTAATGGCTCCTGGCAAGAGCTAGAAAACCCCATGACGATAACAAACGTTTTTGGAGGGAACTTTTTCAGAAGTATCATATCGAGGATAAAATAAACTTAACCACAGCCTCGATGGGACTGGGGTCTTCAAGGAGAGGCTTGAAGAGGTTTAGGGGCACAAAGGGTATGGTGAAAAGTCAGATTCAGAGAGTATCAGGAATAGTTTGTTGGTGGTGTTATCAACCAGGCCATTTATGGAGAGATTGCACCTATTGAACTTGGCCATCCCAACCCCAGGGTGGACCTTCGAGTCAGGAAAGTGCGGCCTGGCCTGCCACAAATCCCTACAGGCCCGATGGGAACTGCAAATCCGTATAGAATGTGTTAGGGTTGCACAGAGAACCAAGTGGGAAAGGGAAATATCCTATAAAAACGCGGAAAGCTGAAAAGGAGCCCTTTGTCGAGGTTGGTGTCGAAGGATTGTTGACACCTATGATGATAAACACTGAAGCTACGAATATTTGCGTCCAACCACAGTATTCCTACCACCTTTCCATGTCATGTAAATTTATTATGACTGTAGGATTCTAGGATATAGTGCAGTTGACCAGGTTTACAGTTCCAGTAAGTTTACAAATGGATAGTAAAAGGGTCTACTTGCCTTTAATAGTCTCTAAGGGAACACCGATTATTTTCTGGGTAGGGATGCTTTACTGAAGTTAAAATTAAAATTGGAATGTACACAAAATGGATTTCGTAACAACAGAGTGAATTGTCCGTTTGTGTTGCAGGAAGCCAGAAATGGCCATACATGTTGGATAGGTGACATCGATGGTTATATTTGGGAAACTTGGGAAAAATGGAGGAAAGATGTTTTAGCTTCACTGATTTTGTCTCAGCCTCCGAAGTCGGTATTTGACGTGATTCAGAGTAAAATAGTAAAGGAGCAGCGACAACGTCACGTGCAGCATTTACAGAGTGAAGCTATAGTGATAGGAAAGCAGGGATCAGCTTTGCAATAAGACAAAATGTTCTTTTGAAGAACTGGCACAGTTTCTGTCACTTTGATCTGTGTGACACTGTTAGTAAATGAGGGACATCAGTACAAGGATTTGGGACGCATAACGAAGCATGTAGAAATGATTAGTGATTGGCAGAGGATGACATCAGGAATCTGGATGTCTGGCGATAGTAACTATGTTCGAGTTGCGGTTTGTATTGTTTCTTTATCTGGGGAAACGCGAGGAGGTTGTAATGGTTTCCCAACGGAGTATGCCAATGATAGCTGGAGGGAGTCGCAATCAATTTGCATAGTCGTTGGATGCATTACCAGTTAGCTTATTGTCAAAACATGGAAGGGATTTGGGGAGAGTGAAATCACCGAATCCAGTGGAAATAAAATTAAAACTGGGGCCACATTTACCGAGAAAATCACAGTCTCCTTTGAAACAAGAGCAGAGGAGGGAATAGCAGCAACAATACTGGGACTGCTGGAAGCAGGAGTACTTAGGGAAACATATCACCCCTGTAATACTATTGCTGCCTGTTACAAAAACGGATACATCCAAATGGACAATGGTACATGATTTGAGGCCAGTTTTTTTTAAGATTACTTACAGTGTGGAAACAGGCCCTTCGGCCCAGCAAGTCCATACCAACCCGCTGAAGCACACCCACCCAGAACCATTCCCCTTTATTTACCGCTGCACCTTACACTGCGGGCAATTTAGCATAGCCAATTCACCTGGCCTGCACATTGTTGGACTAGGGGAGGAAACGGGAGCACCCGGAGGAAGCCCACACAGACACAGGGAGAATGTGCAAACTCCACACGGTCAGTCGCCTGAGGCGGGAAGTGAACCCGTGTCACATGCGCTGAGTCGGCAATGTTAATCACTGTGCCACCGTGCTGCCCATGAATGCAATGGTGTAAGATTGGCCAGCAGTGGTTGCAAACCCACATACTTCACCACCGGAAGCAGATTGCTTTTTAGTTAATGACTTGTGCTCAGCAGTCTTTAGATTTCTACAGCCAGAGAATTGTCAATATTTGTTCACTTTTAAATATGGGGGAAGGTAGTATACTTATAATCAAATGCTGCAGGGATTTAAGCATTCACGGAATATATTTATTCAGGTGTTGAAGATGGCTCTGGAGGGTGCGCTATTGCCGAGTGCACTAATCCAGTATGTTGATGATTTGTTAGTTTGCTCTGAGAGTCAAGGTCAATGTGAGCGTGACACCGTATCTCTTCTGGAAAGCTTGACCAGTGCTGGTCATAAGCTGCTGAGGCAGAAGCTGCATTGCTGTAACCAGCAGGTTGAGCAATTGGGTAGGCTGATATCGAAAGGAAGTAACTGGATAGCAACTGATCAGATTGTGGCAACAACTCAGGCTGTGAAGTGATATGCGTTGGAGATCATTGACAGGTTTAGTGAATGGGTAGAAGCGACCCGTCGAAGGAATCTGGGTCAGGCACTGTGGTAAATATTTTAACAACTGAAGTTATTCCGAGATTTAGCATACCATCTGAGATGAGTTCCAACAATAGGTCTGCTTTAACAAGCAGATGGCTAAGTTGGTGCTGCGGACTTTGCAGTCTAAGCAGAGGTTTGTCAGTGTTTATCATCCCCACTCGCAGCTTATGGTGAAACGGATTAACGGTACTTCGAAGGGTAAGTTGAACCAAATTTAAGTGGGCACCAATCTTAACTGGATCGATTCGCTGCGGCTGGCTGAATTGAGCGACCAATGCAGACTAATTGCTTGACAACGCATGAAATGCGTCCCGTTAGATCCATGCCAGTTCCCAAGTGGAGAAGGACGTATGACGGGCCTAGATTGTAGCAATAAGAACTGCTCCTTAAGCAGTATATGTAACAGTTATTGTATGATTCGTTAAACTAACCCAAACACTGGAAAAACTGAGAGACCTTGTGTCTGGTGACAACGAGGTGACCATGAAACCTGGAGATCGGCTATATGTGCGGGTTTTTCGGGGAGATTGGAATGAGCCACGAACACAGGGTCCCTTAACAATAACCAGTGCGTCGCCTACTGCTGGTGAAGTGGAGGGTCGGTCCATGTGCTATCATCTTAATCACTGTACCCAAGTATTTGCAGAGGCTCAGGTAGACTCTGAGGTTGAGGTACATCAGAGCGGAGAAGGGGCTGTGATGATTGGACGGGGAGGGCTGGGACACGTTATTCCTTTACGTGACCTGGGGCAGTCGGAGAGTGAGGTTTGTGCCTCTGAAGCCGTCGTTGATGCGGTTGTGAACAAAGAATTTTATTCCTGCTTTGTGTTGCTGTGGACGGATTGGGGGTGGTTGTTGGTACCTCCCTCCCCATACCAGAACCTTTCTCTTCCTGTGCTGACTTGGGGACCATTAATTGCGCGGATAGAGCGGATCTCGCTTGGTAGTGTTACTCCTTTGCACGGAGTGCCCAATAGGCACAGGGTTGAAGCCCGCATCCATCGTGTTTGTCTCCCGTAATAATAATCGCTATCAGTGGCCAATTGTTTTGGTGGCCATGCTGGCTGGGCAGGACTGTTTATTGTGTACTATGTCGAAGCCATTGTACTTTGTCGTTCCTGAACCCTATAATTCTTCCACTTGTTCTCCATGGCGCCGTTAGTGTCGGTTTTATCAGTCGATTAACCTGAATCACTCGCCACTGTATGTGCGGCCCTATTTTGTTTTCTGGTGCTTCCTCCTCCAGGCCTCCACGATTTATCATTACGCTGAGTCTGGGTGGTAGCAATTTTGAGAGTGTTGTGGTTATTTTACTCCTTGGATTACCAGTACGAGTAACCTGTCACTTTCCGTGGCTGAGATTGAGTTGCAGGATAGTTTGAGCTTTGAGTGTTTTAACATGCGATGCACCCGTGTCATGCTCTTCCGTGGTTGTTGTCTCGCCACGGGCTCAGTTTGATGCTTTGTCCGCGCCGAATTTGGTGTTGGAATGTGACTGGTTAAGTGTAATAAAGGAAATCAGTGTGGCAACGATAATTAGTTTGGAAAGGCAAAGAAAGCATGATTGGTTATGTTAATGTTATCCGATACGCACGGAAACAAGAACTGTATAAATCACAGACGACAAATAAGCTTGTGGGCAGTCAGGGAAGACATTTTTCTGATCTATCTATTGAATGAGTTCAACTTGGAATGCGAGTTTTCAAGGAATTGTCTGACGTGTCTCCATCTCGCCTGAGCTCGGATCTTAACACCGCCCGCATCTGAACTCAGGTCCTTTGTTGTCTCTGTGTTTGGGAATGAGGGAGTGCTGCTTGTATCTGGCATTCTTGAACTGACATTCTTCCACTCGTATGATAAGTTTTATTCCTGTTTGTACAATGTAGTGTTTAACATAGTCTTTGCAGGGCATCCTGCGGATAACGTTCGTCAAGTTGGATGTGAGTGTTCGGTCTTTAACTTTTGTGATGAGCTTGTTGAAAATATTCACTCAGGCCACTCAGGTTCCCAGGTGTGTCTATTATCGGATAGTTATCTCTGATATGCGTTTGATGTGCGGTAAGGTCGCTATGCTATCTGGTCGCAGAGTGATTTCTGCTTTGGGTTTGTCCCTTTAATGCCAAGGCACATACTTTGAGGTTCCCCGTTTCGATTAAATTCATTGAACAAGTGTTCTTGGCTCTGCCTTCTGGAATGGTGCGTTGCTGAAGTGTGTCCTTGCCATTTAAATAATGTCCTCATGCAAGTCCGACTGTGAGTACCTGGGTAGTTAATGTTACAATTAATTATCTGCACAGTATGAGTCTTCTGCCTGTTCTCACTGATCTGGACTTCTTCGGAAAGTGTGAATTCCTCTAATACGTCCAGAAAGGGACCTCTGCTGTAGTTATCCTCTTCTTTAATGAACGTTATACTGGTCAGGATGTTATGTTATTCATGTGGCGGCAGGTTTCTTCCAGATTTGTATGTAAAATGACAGTCATGAAATCAGCTACATACGGGTTTCAGAATTTGGGTTGTATGATGGGGAAGGCCGTCCATTCAGAAAATGGTTAGAAGGATATTGCCATGGTTGGTATGTTGGAGCTTTTGGCAGAATATGAATCGGCTGATATAATTTTCCCTGTAATGTCGAAGGATGACTTTTGATCTTATACAGGTTTATAAAATTATGAGTGGCGCGGGTAGAGTGAATAGCCATTGCCTGTATATGGGAGTCCAAAACTAGCGGACATAGGTTGAAAGGGATTTTTAAAAGGGATCTCAGGGCAACAATGTGCCTATGGAATGAGCTGACAGAGGAGGTGATGGTGGCAGCTTCATTAATAACTTTTAAGAGGCATCCAGATAGATATATGGATACAAATGGTTTGGAGGGAATTGGAAAAAAATGTTCGTAAATGGGACTGGTGTAATTTAGGATATCTACTTGGCGTGAACGGATTGGACCGAGAGTCAGTTTCCATGCTGTTCAACTCTATAACTGCAAAATACAGAATCAATATTGCTGCCTCTGAGTAATCGAAGAAATGGATTCCATCTTCATTAAGTGTATGTTGAGAATTTGACCAAGGTCTCCCGCAAAAAAGAAAGATTCCCCAGCTCACATTGTTCAATACACGACATTTTCTGAGCCCCTTGACGTTAGAATTATCATTTTGGGTTACCATTTATTATCAAGCTTTATTCAGTCTCCAAGTCCAGAACCGCATTCCACTCATCACAACATACACGAGTAAAACAGAAAGACAGGTACCTGACCTCTTTTGAAATACACAGATTGTTCTCTCTCTCTATCTTTTGCAGAAATACCTTTCCTTCACTTTCTGCCTTACAACATAAGTCGATAGGAGGCGGACGAGTAGATGAAGCTTAACTTAGGTCCATGTGAGTTGTCACGGTTTGGTAAGGCAAATCAGAGCACGGCGTACACACTTACTGTTAGACTGGTCGCACATTCTTACTTCATGTCAATCTGCACAAACTTCCACAAACATCGAGAGAGATTCACAACCAGAATCGGGAAGCCTGAAGTAGCATCTGTACAACAGTGAAATCAACTTCAAATCATTACTGTGAAAGTAAGCGCATATTGGAGTTGGAAGGATGGGACAAGCACTGAGCACAGCCAGTAATGCTGATTATCTGAGAACGTGAGAACATGATGTTTCAATAGCGTAGAATTTCATTCTAAAACCAGAAAGTGAATCTACACATAAAGGAACATACTGCAAGGAATGACTTGGAGTGGAATACAGGTTAACTTAATAGCATTATGATTTGCTGGATGACACTGCAGACGTCTGGACTCGTGAGACTATTACAGCTGAGATGCACTAATTTAAAATGCTACAGTGCTGGCCTCCCCAACCTCCTGCACTGGCACCAGACTTATGTTTTATTTGCTTTTCAGTTGCCATCAATTACTCTGAATTTCTCAAGTTCATCACGTCGATCAGCCAGTACTGCATATGGTTGTACTCCCAATCATAAGGTTGGACTCCCATTCAGAAAGATTATGCAGTATTTCATGGGTACAGGTCGATTTCCAATCAATCGATGAGTAGATTGTGAACTGGATAAAAGTCGATGATGAAAAGATGGGGATGAAATTATTCATTTTACTTTTCTTGGTGCAGTGGTGCACCGGTCAGAAATTCTGGTGTGACTTAGTTCTTTCTGCAGAATTGTTCCACAATCAAGTGGCATGTTCTGAATCTAGGTCAGATATCAAGACTTTAATGTTCAGTAATGTTTAAGAGGCGATTTATAGACAGAACACAGCAGAGAAATTTCTATTTATTTATGTATTTATTTATTTATTCCCTAAACGGCAGTGGACGGATTGAAAACAGCTAGGACAACAAAAGCAGGAATTCTTAGGCAGCAGATTCTGAATACGAGATTTTTTTAAGTTTAATTCAATTTCTACCATCTGGCCGCCGACATTTTGCTTATTTTCTGTGTAAGTAAGAATCTATAGGTACTATGAATAATTCAACATTAAGAATGAATAATCATGGATTATACCAAGAGATCAAAACCCTCCTCTTCCTTATCACCGAACTGTTCATTCTTGCTTTTAAAATTTCACCCGTGGGATGTGGACATCAGTCATTTATCAGAGATCATAGAGATGGAGAGAGAGTGAGAGCGAGAGAGAGAGCGAAAGAAACTGAAAAGTGCTTAGAGGAACAGAAGATTATAGTACATGAAGAGAACTGCAGAGAGACTTAGTGTGTTCTGTTTGGTTGCTGGTATCTTCGGACGTGGTTCATATTAACATTAGCTTGCAGATTGTTCTGTCCTGTTCCATTGTAAGTATCCTTGATCCTCTCATTTGTGTCCAAAAGATAATAATAACTGAACAGTTGCTCAGTTGACTTTCGAGAGTGGCCCAGAGTAGAGGGACGTAATGTTTTACAGTGGAAGTTTCAAGATGTCGCAAGGGGATCAGAGCGTGTGATATGGCAGAAGGACATCCCGCAAATTAGTTCAGACTGAAAACTCAGCACTACTGCCTTCATTAAAATTTTATATCCGTCCATTCAAAGGTCATGGGAGCCGCTGTCCAGTCCGGAATTTATCTCCCATTGCCCCCTTTGAGAAGGTGGAGGCTGGGAATGCCTTCCTGAACCGCTGCAGCCCATCGTCTGTAAACAGGCCCAAAATAAATCCTCATGGAGGGAATTCGACTTTGACTAAATGACTCTGAAGGAATGAACAATGTTATTCAAAGTCAGGAGTGAGTAGCTTCGAACGGAATTTTCAGTGAAGTAGAGTTTCCATTGATCAGTCACAGTTCTCCTTCCAGGTTTAAATGAACATAGGTTTGAATATGTTATCTGTCATTCCTCTGGTCATGCTTCAGAGACGTATTAGGTGTTCATTTAATATTGACACGACACTGTGATTCTGTGAAGCTATCAGGTTTGAAGCTGAGAGGTGTAACGGTCTCTCTGCCATTTCTGATCATTGACATCCACTCAAATCCCGCCTCACCCCCAACCACTGTAGATTACGATGCACATAAGTCAACTCTAAAATCCGGAACATGACACAGGTTTTGAATAGTGGAGTTCAAAGCTTCATTTAGAATTGGAAAGCTGTGAGTTAGGGCTCAAATGGATGAGCATAATCAAGAACAGCTCAAATTACAGCGACTGCAGTTAGATTTAGGCACAGCCTAAGCTGAAAGTTGCCATATCCCATCTTTGATTTTCTGTGATTCTCTGAATGTCATGGCAGCATCAATATAGAAACAGTAGGCATCTACCGAGCAACACAGTTTCTTCATTTTTACAATCTCCAATTCTGCAAACCCTCCAGTTAAATTGCAACTTATGGTTACACTTGCAAAACACCGATGAGACGGGTCTGAACTTTTCCTAAACCTCTTGAGAATGAGTCATGATCAGTGTTGCAAAGTTATTGTGCGTGCAATTGGAAAATTGTGAAATGCTGAAAGCATTGAGTGATCCCTTTGAAAGGCGGTGTTTTTTGTTGAGGTGCTTAGAGTTAAAATGGATATTTATGTGTTGCTTTAAAATTTGCAGGAACACAGATATATCTAATTGAAATATTCTGTATCAAAAATTCAAGTATCATCAGTTATCAAGACAAATAACTTTCTTTTGATTAAACAAGCCAATAAATTTAAAATAGGCCATTATGTTACAAAAAAGTATTGAATTTAAATCTGATGGACTGACAATCAATGAAAAATCCGAATGTGAAAATATCCATATTTCATCAAGGTTATAAAAGAAAAGCATATTTGAAAAATCGAGAGAGACTGAACAGGCAGATTACAAACGAGAACAGCTCTCAATTCTTTCGGAAAACATCACTGTTTTACCATGGTAACAGGGCACACCATCATAAGTTATGACAATACAATTTACAGGGAAACATTCCTGACAGAATAATGAGCGAAAAGACACAGGAAGTTCCAGAATACACGCAACACAGCTGAAGTTTAGTGAGACTACATTCTGTTGTTATAATATTTATCTGGATTTTGCATAAATGGGAACAGAGTACCATTTGAGTTTTGTGTTACTCGACAGTAGCTGAGTAGTTAGAGGACAATTGTTTGGTCTGTCAATAATTCAAACAAGAGAACAAAAACTGTTCACAATATTCCAGATGTGTTCATACAACACTTTGTACAGATGCCGTAAGACTTTCCTCCCTTCGTATAAAAACTGACTGGAAATAAGAGCCAACGTTCTTTTAATCTTCCTGATTTATTGCTGCCCCATCTGCTGGCTTTACATGTTACGTACACAAGTAACCCATGACCCATTGCGCTGCAGCTTTCTCCATTTAAATTATAATCTGTTCTTTTTTTCTCCCTTCCAAAGTGAACAAATGCACATCTTATATTACACATTGTTTGTCAATTTACTTTTCCCAGTGACTTAAACGATCAGCATTACTTTACAAAATGCTTGGATACCTTTCTGAAAGAGCCTTTCCACTGATCATAATGTTGTTTGCAGTTTTGGCGACAGAATTTCCGCTTCCCTTCTCGAAGTCATCAGTGACTTGATGAGTCTCCCTGCATCTAAAGCTGTCCACTCGGCTGAAGTGCGGTGATCCTCAGACTAATCCCTAAACACTTTTACCTCCCAATAGTTGATTTTTTTCTTATGAGCTACTGTTGTTTTCTTTGATACTTACCTCTGAATTGGAAGCAGCCGCCATCCTGCTTGATGTTGTTTTCTTTTCAAACTGCTGAGAATGCCTCATAGAAAGCTTAGAGTTTACACACTACGTGACTTTTCAGCAATACATTGGGCAGGAAAATGTACTTTGGACTTCATTAAAAAGGATTAGAGTTGAGAAGTAGGGCTGCCTCACTGAATTTATAAACGGTTTTGGTGAGAACCAGTGGACCACTCTGTGCGGTCTTGAACCTCCGACGTCAAACCGGACATTCTTGGCAAATCGGAGTGCCATTCAAGAGTCCTCTGCATTGATATTGTGGTTAACCTAAGAATCCTGTATACGACTTTACTGTTTCCCCCCATCATCTTCGATTCCAGTTTAAAAAGTCTTCCTACCACAGTTTTCAATGCACGTAAGGACCAATATTCAGACCCGTCAGAGAAAAAGATTCACTACTCTCTAAGAAAAGAAATTCCTTTTCAACTCAACCTTAAATGTGCAACCCTTTAGTCTGAGATAAGATCATCTCGCCTTGGACTCTGTCACAAGGGGAAAAAAACTCTCCTCGTTTATACAGTCAAGTCTTCCAGAGTCTTGGATGTTGCAATAAATTTACTTCCCATTATTCTCTATTCCAATGAGTACCATACCACATTTTGCTGAGTTAAAGAACAAGAGTTATCAAGAGAGACTGGACTGTGTGAAGTTGCTTTCTTTCGAACACGGGGATTGAGAAGGAACCTGACCAGAATTTATCAGTTCTGAGAGATTTCGACAGGTCGAGAAGAACGAATAGTTATGCTTGATGTCGAGATAAACAGCCGGGTGTTGGGGTACGGGATTGAATACGCGTAGAGGTTGTTTGAAAAGGACGTGAACTTTCCTTCACAGAAGTGGCGGGACTCTGGAAGTCACTGTCCGTTTGGCAGAAACCATGAAATAATTGAGGTAGCATTTCAAGCAAACATTCCAAGGGTTATTGGCATGCAAGACCATGACTCTCTTAGAGTATTGAAACTAGAAATGGACATGACTCCTTATAGAAGACGTTTTGGGCCTGGAGGTAGTTCCATGCAGTTTTACGAACGTGATACCAGGATGTTGGTGTGTACGCTCTGAAACGAGAGTAGAAAAGTTATACGTTTATTATTTACAATTTAGAAGGTTATGGCGTGATCTAATCGATATCTTTACGATATCAGCAATGAAAGACAGTTTCAATAAATATATAGAATTTCCACAGATTGAAGCTGAAGTCAGGAATGTGCTGGCATAAAATGCTGAACTTTCTTCATGAACATAATTTGTATCTACTTCCACCCTGGAATCTACAGCGATTCCAGAAGGCAGCGCATCGCTATCTCCTCAAGAACAATTTGATCCAGCCAGCAACATCCATGTAGTATTCTAAGTACTTCTCTCAGTCCATTCAGGAGAGATTAGAGAAAGCAACTTATGCACAAAGAGTGCTCGAAAATTTGATCTCTGTTCCTCAAATGGATGTCGATGCGAATTCAATTGTTGCACTTAAACCTGAAAAAGACGTTTCTTATCTATTGCAAGTGTATCAAGGCTATGGACTCAAGGCAGTGTCCTGTAAAAAGTTCCATCTCCACCCAAGAAAGTGACTCGAAGTCGGAGGGCAGTATAAAAATAATAATTGATAGCAGCGGTAAGACACAACTGGCGTTAGGTTATAGGAGAATTTAAGCAAAATGGTCAAATGGGCATATCAGTGTCAGATTGAATCGAACACTTGCATGTGCGAGGTGATCAACTTTGAAATAAAGAGCAAGGTCTGCGAGTACTGAATGAATACCAGGTCATACAGTCGTTCAAAGGAATAGAGGCGTGTTGGCTGCTTCATCAAAATCTCTGAACATCAGTTGTCAAGCTAATATTGTAGTCAATTAAGTACCTGGGACGCTTGTCTTAACTGATTTGGCAAATATTATAGTTTCAAGAATGTGATGTTGGAGCTTTAAAAGACTTGGTAAGAACACAGGTGGATTATAATGTGCACTTCAGGCCGAAATACTATGGGAATGATGTGCTTGCACTGTTGGAGGTTATTGAAGTTGAAGTCAGAAACGTGCTGAGACAAACATGAGGTAACGAGTGTCTTCAGGAAAGGCTGAAAAATTGCTGGACAAATAGTTATGGGGAACAAGAAAATAGGTGAGAAATTGAATAATTACTTTGTGTCGGTCTTGCCAGTGGAAGGGACGAATAATATCCCACACATTCAAGAGATTTGACGGCAGAGATGAGTGTGGTTGTCATCACCAAAGAGAAGATGTTAGCAAAACTGAAAAGTCTGAAATTGAATAAATCACTGCACCAGGTGCGCTACATCTTCGAGTTCTGGAAGATATAGTTGAAGAGATATTGGAGGCCTCCGCAGTGATCCTGAAGGTGTCATTGCAGTTAGAGAGGGCTGGGTATCGATATTGTAAAGCTACTGTTGAAGAAGGGAGCAAACCAAAAATAATGACGATGATTAGTCTGATCTCAGCCGTTTGGAAGATTATGGAGTCCATTGTGAAGATTTCCGAATAGAGTCATAGAGATGTACAGCATGGATAGAGACCCTTCCGTCCAACCTGTCCATGCCGATCAGATATCCCAACCCAATCTACTCCCATCTGCCAGCATCCGGCCCGTATCCCTCCAAACCCTTCCTATTCATATACCCATCCAAATGCCTCTTAGTTTTTGCAATTGTGCCAGTCTCCATCACATCCACTGTCAGCTCATTCCATACACGTACCACCCTCTGCGTGAAAACGATGTCCCTTAGGTCTCTCTTATATTTTCCCCTCTTCAACCTAAACCTATGCTCTCTAGTTCTGGACTCCCGTAGCCCAGGAAAAAGACTTTGTCTGTTTCCCCTATTCATACCCCTCATATTTTTGTAAATCTCTATAAGGTCACCCCTCAGCGTCCAACGCTGCAGTGAAAACAGCCCCAGCCTGTTCAGCCTCTCCCTTCAGCTCAAATCCTCCAACCCTGCCAACATCCTTGTAAATATTTTCTGAACCCTTTCAAGTTTCACAACATCTTTCTGATAGACGGAGACCAGAATTGCACGCAGAATTCCAACAGTGGCCTAACCAATGTCCTGTTAAGCCGCAACATGACCTCCCAACTTGTGTACACAATACTGTGACCAATAAAAGAAGGAATACCAAACGCCTTCTTCACTATCCTATCTACCTGCGGCTCCACTTTCAAGGAGCTATGAACGTGCACTATAAGGTCTCCTTGTTCAGCATGGTATAATAGGGCAAATTCAGAATGAATTCATCACGGGAAGGTCATGATTCATAAATAGAACAAAGAACATAGAAGGTACACCACAGTATATGCTCTTTGCCCTACCATGCTGTGCCAATGATTAGTCCTCATATAAAATAAAATAACCTAACGTGCGCTCCCTTCATTTCACTATTGTCCATGTGCATGCCCAGTTGTCGAAAAAATGACACTTCTACCACCAATGCTGCTGGCAATGCATTCCATGTGCTCACAGCATCCTGCATAAAGAACCTACCTCTCAATTCACCTCTTTTCTTTCTTCCTCACACCTTAAAATTATGACCCCTCGTTGCAGTCAATCCTGCCCTGGGGAATAGTCTCTGACTATCGTTTCTATCCATGTCTCTCATTACCTTGTGCACCAAGATCAGGTCATCTCTCTTATTCCTTCTGTCCAGAGAAAGTTCGGTGCTCAGTTAACCTCCCCTCGTAAGACAATCCCTCCAGTCCAGGCAGCATACTGGTAAATCTTCTTTGTACCCTCTCCAAAGCGTCCACATCATTCTTATAATGGGAAGACCTAAACTGGACACAATATTCCAAGTGTGGTCTCACCAGGGTGTTTTAGTGGTGCAGCAAAACCTCGCGGATCTTAATCTCGACCCGTCTATTAATGAAAGCCAAAACACCATACCCTTTCTTAACAACCTTATTCAGTTGTGTGGCAACTTTGCAAGGTCTATGCACTTGAACACCAAGGTCCCGCTATTCATCCATACTGCCAAGAATGCTGTCTTAATTCCTAATTCAATATTCAATTTCGAACTTACAAAATACGTCACTTCACAATTATTCATGTTGAACTCCATTTACCATTTCTGAGCTCAGCTCTGCATTCTGCCAATGTCGCGCTACAGCCTGCAATATTTCTCCATACTATGAATGGCAACTCCAGCCTTTGTGTCATCAGCATACTTAAAAACACTCCCGTCAACCTCCGCATCTCAGTAATTTATAAAAACTACAGAAAGCAGATGGTAAAGAACAGAGCACTGCGGGACGCTACTCACCACTGACCTCCAGGCTGAATACTTTCCATCTCTCATCACTCTCTGCCTTCTGTCAGCAAATGAATTCTGAACCAGACAGCCAAATCTTCCTGCATCCCATACCTCCTGACATTATTTGTAAGTCGACCATGAGGACTCTGATCAAATGCTATGCTGAAATCTATTCACAGCATATCCACTGCTCGACCTTCGCGAACACTATCTCGTCATCTCCTCAATGAACTCAGCAATATTTACGAGGCAAGACCTGCCCTACACAAAGGCATGCTATCTGCTTGGAATCACGTTATGTCTTTCCAAATACTAATAAATACCATCCCTCAGAATTCATTCCAAAAACCTTGCTGACCACAGACTTAAGACTGAGAAGTCAGTAATGCCTAAGGATTTTCCTACTCTCCTTCTTGAAAAGAGGAACTGCATTCACCTCCCTCCAATCCACTGGTATGAGTCCAGCAAGACAAGAAACAAAGAATTTCGCTAGCGGCTCAGCAACTTCCTTTCTCTCTTCTGACACGACTTTGGATTAATCTGGGGACTTATCAATTTTAATGTTTGCCAAAATTTCCTGCCAATAAACTTCCTTAATCTCGATCTGTTGAAGCCTGTTTCCCCACTCCTCAAAGTTCTTATACACACAAACGGCCCTTTCCTGAGTGAAAACCGAAGGAAACAAGACATTCATGGTCCTTCCTTTCTGATCAACCTCCATGCACAAGAAACGAATTAATGAATTGCATAGTGTCAAAGATAAAATGTTGCTTTATTAGAGTAGTGAGAGGAATGTCCAAAGAAATCTGTATTTCTTATGTTTAGGGCAGTTGTCTCCAGAGACAGTTTTTAGACTGATATTTGTTGACGTAGAGGAATCTTAATTTTTGTAACAACTTCTCGATTTGCTGTTAATAAAATGGTTACGTAAAGCATTGTATGTATATGCTACAGCAGAGTCACAAAGCATGTGAAGACAAAGCATCGCCTTTCTCTATTACATCTAACATTGTTGGTATAATCGGAGATAGTTGGTAAGACCAACAGCAGGCGATGTCAGTACCCCACCCAGACCAGCTATTGTTGTTACAATAAATGTGTTGCAGTGATGGGGTTAAGTGGAGATTCTGTTCAGTGACTGTGACTGACATCAGTCTCCATGGATCCCAACTGAGTCACTGGAGGCTTTCCCTCTTCTACTAATAAGGGACTTTTAAAATTATATCAGCGAGAGTATCATCCTCAACACGATTGGAATCAACAGCTCCGGAGAGTGGGAGAGATCAAAATCTGAAAGCAATAGACTGGAATGTTCGAACATGAATCAGAATCTAAGAAGAATAGACTGGAATGTTCCAACAATCGATCAGAATCTGAGAACATTAGACTGGAATGTTCCTGCATTGGATCAAAATCTGAGATCAATGCATTGGAATATTGCAAAAATGTACAGGAGTTTATCTAGTTGTCTTTTCTTCCTTCATCAGGATTGGATATGGTTAACATTTCGGATACGATGTGCACTGATAATTATTCAGGCAGGTTACTTTCCCATCCTCGCTATAATTGGTGTTCCTGGTAAGTCTATCTCAGCTCATTTATTAATTGAGTAAATGATTTTGAACGCCATCGCTACTTCTGTTGTGTATATTTGGCAAAGATGTAAAGTATTGTATTCGCTTTCAATCACATACTCTATTCCAATTTCATGGATTTCGTTCTCTTCACTTACAAACATCTGAGGAGGAAAAAAATATTAATACCACGACTTCCCCATTTTGTCCTGAGTTGATCTATATCTCAATAATCCCTCTATCACCAAACCTGTCCACTACCAACTCCTCAATATTACTAGTCGTCATTTCTGCCTCAGTGCATTTTCTGAATAAGCCATCACCGACATTTTGTCGGTTGCAGTTCTCTTCTGGCCTGTCTTCCAGTTACAAATATTTTGATTAAGAACTGATTCTGTCTCTACCTGGACCTATGCCAGGTACAAACTGTAAATTCGGTTTGATTCTAAATTGTTGTTGCCACATCGTTATGTCACCACTTTCAGCATAGCCTGTAACCTAACACTAAGGAGAGCGCAGTGCTCTCAGTGACCGGAAAGTCACAGTTTCAATGAACTATTTTGAGTTTAGAACTTACCGAGCAGGATTGGGACCCATGTCAATCATCTTCCAAGTGCAGTGCTCCAACGTTTTTACTTCGTGACCGAGGCCATCTCTCCCCCACTAACGGGAACACATTAGTTCTGTCTCCACAGTGAAACATACAGAAAATCATCCAGAAATATTCCAGGTCAGAGTGACTGGTAAAATTGAGATTCTATGGGAGATTAGAATTAATAAAGAGAAGTTACCCAAAAAAATCCTCATTGAACTGAAGATTCTTAAGTTGCTGCATCAGACCAGGCCCAATCAAAGAGTATTCAGGGAGGTGGCAGTAGACCTAGTGAAAGAGTTATAGAATTGTTCAGCACAGACAGAGATTCTTCATTGTAACCAATTCATGACTAACACAATCCCAAATTAATCTAGTCCCATTTGCTGACACCTGGCACACATCTCTCCAAACCATTCCTATTCATGTCTTTTAAATGTTGTAACGACAAGAAATAAGATTGAATATCCTTCAAAACTGTTTATGCTGAAAAATCTGATTCCTGATGTCTGGAAAGTTGCTTTTGGAACCCCAAATATTGAAAACGGGAGGGTGAGGGAACACAAATGTGTCGAAATAATGGCCAATTCGATGTCTGACCTGAGGAAAATATTGGAACCATTTTATAAGAAACGTGATAAATGGAGATGTGGGGAATCATAATGTGACTTGGCAGTGTCACCTTAGCTTCAGGAAAAGGAAAACATCTTTGAGAAACCTGTGGTGTTTGTGTCAGTTGAGGTGTCCACAAATAAGAACCCAGTGGCACCGGTGGATTTGCATTCGCAGTATTCTTTCGGTGTCGTTATTGGCAGGTCAGTGAAAGTTCATGGGTATGGTGGGATTTCTAACGTGGTTTGGAAATTCTTTAGTGGAGATAATACAGACGTCAGCGCCCATTTCTGCACTGAAGGCCATTACTCCCGGGATATCTCACGGATCAGTATTTAGACCACAACAATTTGCAAGGTAGGCACATGATTTGGATGAAGGTTACTGATAGCATAGATCTCATTTTGCATTGGTTAAATTGTGCGAGGTGGGAAAATGTCGTATTCCGAAAGGACCTGCATGTCATTGATCAAGAGTCACCAAATAATACATCCAGGAGTCTTAAAGTCATAGAGTCTGACAGCACGCCAAGTCATCCACGCCGACTGGTTATGAAGCCAAAAGCATATCTGGTTACTTTGAGACAGGACGTGTTTTGCTGAATATAAAGTACAGCGACAGCTGCCAAGTAATGGTCAGAGACTTCCAAATGTAGCAACGTTCTGTTAAACAGATAGCTGAGTTTTGGTTGTTGTCTCGCCACCCATTCGAATTTCACGAATTCGTTTTAATCATGCACAGGATACCAGAAGCCGCTGGAAGCTGAGCTTTATTGTTTTGACACATGGGACCAATCACGTTATTAGAATTAAATGTGTCGTGGAAGTATATAAAAGCGTAATTTCTTTTAAATTAGAGGAATATTTACTGCCATCGAACAGCTGAGGTACTGTTGTAGGGGCGGGGAGCAAACCGGTCATCTAACTTCTTGATTTCAAATAAAGTAAAAAAAAAAGCTTCCGATGAAAGATACTTCTTCATATAAAACCTACTTGCGGCAAACAAAAGATGACCTAGGGAGATCCGCAGCTAGAAAATTGAAGACAACGGATCGGCCAGCGACTGTGTGGTCAGGAGATTAAGTAAGTGCAACTTTTAGTATGTGGATTATTGGAACAGCGTTTTTTATAGACTTTGATTCAGATAGCAAGCATTAAGAAAAGAGAGTCTGAATTTGTGAAGAGTTGTTGTTTATTGCTTACTATTAGAGATCAGATTTTTTTAGATGCTGGAATTTAGGAGTTCTCTGTCATGCATGTTTTACCAGATTACGAGGCGTGGTGAGCTTTTTGGGAGTTTGGCTTTATTTACAGAGGGGTTCAACATCGACGTAATAACAGTTTGGGGGTTTGTCGTTCGGGGTGTAGACAGATGCGAACGGATTCGCGGCATAAATGGTCCTCGCAGATTCCAACATTTGGCAATTGGGTTCTTGGACCTTTATATAAAATGTAGGTGAGAAAATGTGTTTAATTGCGGTTTCTTGTGGTTGGTTCAATTAAAAACAAGATAAATTGTTCATAACACTGCTTACGACGTTCTAGGGTTTGAAAGTGATTTCTAAGTTTGCCAAGAAAGTTTCGAAAGTCAGAAGAAGGGCATACTTTTAGAATTAACAAACATGTTAGAATTGTGTTTAACCAGGGAAAAAAGGAAATCAGAAATTGTGACGGAGATTTTCAAAAACTGAGGTGATTGAGATAATCAGACAAGTTCAGTGGAGTCAGATAAAAATAAATTTCAAATGTGAAAACTGGAGTTAGAAGTTAAAGAAAGAGACAGAGAGAGAGAGGGAGACAGACCGGAAAAAGAAAGAGAGAATTTGAACTTCTGAAGTTGCAAATTATTCAGGAAAGTCAAGTTAACAGGATGGAGATGAAGGGAGACAGTAGTGAAATGTGCAGATATGTTAACACTTTGCCACATATCGAGGACAAAAATGTTGATTTTTTAAAAATTTCATTTGAAGTATTGGCTCGGCAGATAGAGTTGCCAGTTACTTGTTGGTAAGGTTAGTACAGACTAAGCTAGTCGGCAGAGCTCGTCAGGTATGCACAGTGTTGTCAGATGAGTGATCAGGTGATTATGCAGATGTGGAACAGGCTATTTTGAGTGCTTATGAATTGGGACCAGAATCAGAGAGACAGTGGCTCCGAAACATAAATATGGAACCAGGTCAGACTTAACTTGATTTTCAAGGACTTAAACATATTAAGTTTGATAGATAGTCGTGGGCCTTTAAAAGAGACAAGTCGTATGAGGCTGTAAAAGACATTATTCTCTGATAGAGTTTAAAAGATCTCTTCTATATATAAGAATTCATGTGATTAAACAGAAAGTTCATGAAGTGAGGAGAGTTGCAGAGAATGGCAGGTAAAAATGCATTTGTGAAATTTACTTTCTGGCAAGATTTTCCTCTCGTGAGGGACAAAAATTGAGAGTAGGGGGATTTTACTCAATACAACAAAGTGTACAGCACACAAGTAATGTTTTACCAAAAGTTGAAATGGAGCCCAAGACGGTTGAAAGGAGGTGCAAGCCCTCAGGTATTTTCACTACAAGTGAGTTGAGCACATAAAATTACAGAGTCAGTGGTTTAAGATGAAGACTGGGAAAAGGTGTTTTTACAGCCGTAGTTTGTGACAGACAAAGTGATAAAGAAAGGCACTGTTGGAAAAGAGAGTCAACCAGTGGCATTTGGGCAAGTAGTAAAGGAAACCACAAGAAAAATCGAAGAGCTGCAGTTGAGTGCACAGCCTGGGCAGGGGTTGGGTATGGCGTTAGTGCATGATCTCAATGAAGAATTCGCCTCTTTATGCAAAGTATATTCAGGAAGAGGAGAGGGAGAAAGTCAACAAGTTATAGTTTTGCGAGATATGAGATTTGTTCAGTCTCCAGTAGTCGAAAAGTGTGGCGCTCGAAAAGCACAACAGATCAGACTGAATCCAAAGAGCAGGACAATCGACATATCAGGCATAAGCCCTTCATCTGCAAAGTGGTGGGGGGACAAGTTTCGAAAGATAAATAAAAGAGAAAGAAGTTGTGCTGGCCCGAAAGGCACTGGGAATGCGACAGGAAGATGAAGTGGGAATGATAGTGATAGGTCTGAGGGGAGGCTGGATGGGATAGGTGGGAAGGAAGCTGGACAGTTCGGACATATCCAGAGGGCGGTGCTAATTTGGAGAATTGGAACTGGAATGAAGTGAATCTGCCTGACTCTCTGATTTTCTGTGACTCTCTGTGATTATCTGTCACTCTCTGTGACACTCATCGAGCCATAGAGTCATAGAGATATACAGCACGGAATCAGATCCTTTGGTTCATCTCGTCCATCCCAACCAATTATCCCAACTAAATCTAGTGCGACCTACAAACGCCTGGCCCGTATCCAGATGCCTTTTAAATATTGCAATTGTACGAGCCTGCGCCACTTCCTCTGGCAGGTTATTCCATACACGTATCACCCTCTGAGTGAAAAGGTTGGCTCTTTGATCACTTTTGTATTTTTCCTCTCTCAACCTAAACCTATGCCCTCTAATTCAGGACTCCCCCAGCGGTAGGGAAAAAAACTTTGTCTAATTACCCTATCCATGCCCCTCATGATTTTCTAAACCTCTGTAAGGTCACAACACAGCCTCTGATGCTCCAGGGGAAACAGCCCGAACCTATTCAACATTTCCACGCTGCTCAAATCCTCCAACCCTTGCCATATCATTGTAAGTCGTTTCTGAGCTCTTTCCGGTGTCACAACATGTTTCCAATAGGAAGGAGACCACAACTGCACGCAATATTCCAACAGTGGTGTAACCAATGTCCAGTGGTCTAACCAATCCAGCTACAACATTATCTCCCAACTCCTGCGCTAAATACTCTGATCAATAAAAGAAAGCAAACCAAACGCCTTCTTCACGATCCAATCTATTTGCAATACCGCTTTCAAGGAGCTTTGAACCTGCACTTCAAAGTCTTTTTGTTCAGCAACACTTCCTGGGACCTTACGATTATGTGTATAATTCCTGCTAAGATTTGCTTTTCCAAAATGCATCACATCACATTTAGCGACATGAAGCTCCATCTGCCACTTCTCAGCCATTGGCCAATCTGATCAAGATCCCGTTGTAATCTGAAGTAACCTTCTTCGCTGTCCACTACACCTCCAATTTTGTTGTCATTAGCAAACTTACAAACTAAACCTCTTAAGCTCACATCCAAATCATTGAAATAAATGTGGAAAGGTAGTGGGCCCAGCACCATTGCTTGTGGAACTCCTGTGGTCATAGGCCTCCAGTGTGAAAAACAACCCTCCAACACCACCCTCTGTCTTCTTCTTTTCAGACAGTTTTGTATCCAAATGGTGGGGCAGGGGAGATCTGAAAACTGGTGAAAGCGATGTTGATCCTGTGCGATTGTAGGGTCCAAAATGTTTTACCACGTACCGGCTTCATCTTCCCCTCCAAACTATCAGCATCACCGCCCACCTGAATCTACCTATCGCCTTCCGAGCTACCTTCTGCTCAGCTTCCCCGCCACCCTCCTACTTATCTCTCCACCCTTTCCTCCAACCCCACTTTCGTGAAGATGCGCTTACGCCTGAAATTTCGACTCTCCTGGACCTCGGATGCTGCCTGAACTGCTGTGCATTTCCAGTGCCACACTCTATTCTCCAGAATCTGCAGTCCTCACTTTCTCTCAGCTTCTAATAGTAATAGATGTAAATATTTGCACTATTTCTGAGATGTTACCCAAGTCGGTGAAAATTTGTGGAATAAGGGTCCGAAATTTAGGATTATCCTTTGTAAAGCAGTTTGGAGAGCCAAATCAAGACTGTGAGAGTGATTGACGAGTGTCAGTTCCAGAAATACAGTTTGTTCTTGGGAATGATTTAATACGTTCCAAAGTGGGTGTGACACCACTTGTGGTGGAGAAGCCAAAGGAAGACCATCGAACAGAGAAGTTGAAAGAAAAATCTCCTGGAATTTTTTGAGACTGCGTATTAACAAGCTCCCACTCTCATATATTACAGCAAGAAGCAAAAACTAAAGAAAAAGACGAAAGACTTGATGTTCATATAGCTGACACTCTGTTTGATGTAACGGTCCGGGAAAGGAATCAAAAATATTTTCGATCGTCATTAACTTAAAAATATTATCTTTAGATGAAAGTAGAGACCACAGCAGGTCAGTGCAGATGGGAAATTGGAAATGCGCCAGATTATAACCCAGTATCTGTGGGAGATCAATTAGGTGCACGGAAGACTCAGGCTCGGGTACAAAAGCATATCTCGTGACCTGGAATGCATAAGGAATGTTTTTTTGCCGTATATTCTATACATGTCCAATAGTCGGTACGCCATCGGCAGTAGTAAAACGAGCAACTTTATTGCCGAATCCTGCATTTAAAGAACATTGCACTCAGGTTATGATTAATTGTGTGGGTCCCCTTCTTAAATGAGAGTGCGAACAAATATTTGCTAACCATAATGGAGTTTCTGCAAGATTTCCAGACGCAATTCCATTGCGGAATGTTAAGGCGGAAAGGGTGATGGAGGATTTGGTAGCTTTCTTTACTCAGTACTGGCTACCAAGAGATATTGAATCAGACCAAGAATTTCATTTTATCCCTCGATTGTTTAAGGAAATCATGCATGACTTCTGCACACATTACGTCAAATCAAGTATTTGCCATCCTGAATCTCAGGGATCCTTGAAAAGTTGGCAGCAGACGGTGAGGGCCATGGGAAAAACATACTGTCATGATTGCCCGAATGATTGCGATAAAGGTGTCCCATTTATATTGTTTGCCATTAGAGATGCCCCAAATGAGTCGACTCAGTTTAATCACTTTGAGTTAATATTCGGACATGAAGTGAGAGGTCTTTTGAAATTAGTTAAAGAGAAATTGACAGAACCGAAATCGTAGATCTCACAATAGGATAGGTGAGTTAGCTAAACAGCACCTGAAGAGGGCACAGCATAGAGTGAAGCAAGTGGCAAATAAAAACTCTGAAATTCAGATGTTTTCACGTATGGATGACAGATTAGTATTGTTACCAGAAGGAGTAAATCCCTTCAAAACCAGGTATAGTGGCATCTTCCAAACTGAGAAAACATGAGTTTGGTAAACTATCTTGTAAAAATGCTGGATATTAAAAACAACAGTATTCGGGATTTCATGTGAATATGTTCAAACCTTTCTTAAACAGAGCCAAGTACACCGACAAACAGGTGTTACTTGCCGCCCCTCAGAGTGAGGAATCAAATCCAGATGTCATGCAGTTTAATGTGTCTCAAAATATTAAAATAACAACGAAGTCTTTGAGGAGTGGCATCGGATAGTGAACTATCTGTCGCAGGAACAAAGAACCCGGTTGCTTATTTGCTGCAGCAGTACGAGAGCATATGCAGAAACAAGATGGGAGGACTAACACTATTGTGCATGAAGTGGAAGTAGAGAATGCTGTTGCGATAAAATAAACACACCTACAGGCTGAATCCTCTCAAAGCCACAAAGGTCCAGAAGGAATTGGATGTGACTTTCAGCCAAGGCATCATCGAACCGAGTGGAGCAAGTGGAGTTCGCTCTTTGTGTTAGTTGACAAACCTCATGTGACCTACCAATATTGTGTGGACTATCAGAAGGTCAACATTGTAACAAAATCTGACTGGGATCCAATACCAAGATTGGAGGACAGCACACATAACGTTTGACAAGCCAAACACATCATGAAGTTGGAGTTACTGCGTGGTTACAGGTAGGCACCTCCATGAAACAATAAAGTCTTGGCAAGATCAAATGGAACGTATGGCAGAGCTCGTTGAGCGATTAAAACAACTGGAAATAAGCCCAAAGAAAACAGGATTCACGAAGATAGTGGTGACGTCTTGGGACATGACATTGGGCATTAAGGGTTGATCCCACGGAAAACAAAGACAAAGGTCATTGAACACTTCCCACGACCATCCACGAAGAAATTGATGCTTTAATCTTTGGGTCTGAGTGGATTCTATCTCAAGATTGTTGCCAACTTAAGCAGTGTAGTGACACTACTGATGGATTCACTATAGAAAAACACAAATTTTTGAAGGACAAAACAATGCCAAGAGGCATTTGAAGCACGATGACCCACTGCAGCATCTTTAGCTGTACCAAATTTTTGGAAACCCTTTAAATTCGCGACTGATGCTAGCGATATAGGGATTGGAGAATTTTTTTGCAGAGAGATGATGATGGAATTGAATGGCTAATTGGTTAGTTGTCAAAAACGAAACTCATTGTACACTGGAAAAAAAACTTCATTATTGAATAAGAATTATTGAGTTTGGTACTGGCTTGACAACACTTTTGTGTTTAGGTGACATACAAATTGTCAGAAAGAGCTGTGTTCAATAACATCAATTCACTCAAGTTTTTCAAACAATGTAAAGACTAAAATATAACACTATTTCATTATGGTCTTATGCTACAGAATTCTAAATTCAAAAACGTACATGTTGTGACTCGTAAATATGTGATAGCAAATGTGTTATTGCGGATTTAAAGCAAAACGTGAAGATAAACTTTGACTTCTTCCAATGTTATGCATGTGTCCATAATTAATATGAAAGGTATAACTTTGATTAATGATCTTTGTATTTCATATTGATGGATTGAAGAATTAAAGGAAAATATGAACCCATCTTTTCGTTCTGATGTATTTTTGTCTGAAGGGGTGAGGTGTTAAGAAGTCGAAGAAATGTCTGGTCATTTTAAGATGGAAAGTGCATTGCTGAATTTAAAGAACAGGTCTAACTGCCAGCGGGCGGCACGGTGGCTCAGTGGTTAGCACTGCTGCCTCACCGTACCAGGGACCCAGCTTCAATTCCAGTCTTGGGCGACTGCCTGTGTGGAGTTTGCACATTCTCCCTGTATCTGCATTGGTTTGCTCCGGGTACACCGGTTTCCTCCCACACATTCCAAACATGTGCAGGTTAAGTGAATTGGACATGCTAAATTTTCCGTAGCTGTTAGGTGCATTATTTGGGAGTGGGTTACTCTTCGGAGGGCGGCGTAGACTTGTTATTTCATGTTTATAAGTGGGTAATTGGAACAGCATAATTTTATGGAGTTGGAGTCAGACAGTACGTAGATTGGAAAAGGGAGGCTTGGATGTGTGAATAGTTGTTGTTTAGTCTGCACTGTTTAAAGTAAGAAACTAAATTGTTATTTTTCTTGAAATACTGGAATGTTGGAGTTCTCTGCCGCTCATGATTCATCAGATTAAGAGACGAAGCGAGCTTTTGTGGATGTTTGATTTAATTAACGGGGGTTCCACCTCCGTGTCGTAAATGTTCATCCACGCTAACCCCATTTCCTTGCAGTTGGTTGATATCCTTCTCGTCCGTTCCTATCCATATATTTGTCCAAATGTCTTTTACATGTAGTTAATGTACCCGTTCAACCAAATCCGTTTGCAGCTCAATCCTTATGATTTCCAGCTTCTGTGTAAAAAAGTTGCTCCTCGGGTTCCCTTTTGTTCTTTCCCCTCTAACCTTGCACAGATGCCCTCTTGTCCTCGATTCTCTGATCCTTGTGAAAAGACTGTGAGCAATCACCCTCTCCGTGTCCCTCATGATCTTATACACATCGATAAGGGCCCCCTCATCGTCCTCTGCTCTAAAGGAAAGTCCGACATTGTTCAACCTCTCCCTTTAAGTCAGACCATTGAGAACTGGCAATATCTTTGCAAATTTCTTCTGCACTCTTTCCAGTTTAATGACATCCTTTCTGGAACAAGTTGACAAAAACTGAACACAATACTCCAAGTGCGGCCTCACCGAAGACCTGTGTAATTTCCCAATGTCTCTACTCAATGCCCTGATTGATGAAGGCCAATGTGCCAAAAGCCTGTCTCCTGCCCTGCTCAACTGGGACTCCACTTTCAGAGAACCTTGAATATGAGCTTCAAGGTCACAAGGTCTCTCTGTTTCTTTGCATCAGGCCCGACCATTCATCACGAAACTCCAACATTGATGCGACTTTCCAAAATGCAAAGCCTCTCACCTATCGATATTAACTCCATTTGCCATTTCTCATCCCACTTCCCCAGGTGATGAAGGTCCTGCTTCAATTTCTGATAAACCTCCTCACTGTTAACGATGCCACCTATTTTAGTGTCCTCTGCAAATTTACTAATCAGGTCTTATACGTTTTTAAGCAGTTCATTGATATAGATAACAAATACCAATGGTCCCAGCACCGACCCCTGAGGCACGCTACTCGTCACAGGTCTCCAGTCCGACAAATATCCTGCCACTATTACCTTCTACTGCTTAAGATCAAGCAAATTGTGTGTCTAATTTTCCATCTCCCCTTGAATTCCATGCGATGAAATTCCAGACCATCCTTCCATGTGGAACCTTATCAAATGTCTTACTGAAATCTGCAGAGACTACGTCTACCGCCCTGCTCTCGTAAAAATTCCTGGTCATTTCATCAAAGAACTCGAACAAATTTGTGAATAAATCTTTCCCACTCAGTCCCATGCTGACTGCTGCTAATCAAACCCTGTTTAAATGATGAGAGCAGTAAGTGATATGTTGTCCTTCGTGGTAAAATGATTCAAGTACATAAGTAAAACCATCTTCCTGCAGCTGTACAGCCTTGTTGAGAGAGTATTTGGGGCACTCTCTATAGATTTGATCTCCTTTGTGAGGAATGAGCTCCTTACCACAGACTCAGATGTTGATACCCTGAGGAGAGAATGAAGAAACTGAGTGTTTTTCCTGCAGAGCTGCGATAGAAGAAGAGATGGTTACGCTGAAACTTGAGGTTCCACAGCAATCACTTCTTTCCAAAAGAGACATTGATAGGGTGAGAAATGCCACACTTTAACCAGGATTGATTGATTTGATTTATTGTCTTGCGAACCAAGGTACAGGGAAATATAAAACACTATTTGTGAGCAGTGGAGGCAGATCAAAGTACACGTGCACTGAACAAGATCGACATGAACAAGAACAGCATTATCTGATCTTAGACAGTCCATTCATTAGACTAATTCGGATTTCCTGAGGCGTTTAATGCCTTAATTAACACTCCCTACATTAATGTGCAGTCGGTGTGTGACGATGCACTGAACGTCATGTTGTTCACAATCTTCAGTTAGGCATTCCCACCAGCGTCTGATTTCCACTGAGAACACCAGTCTGTCTTCTCAGAGATGGTAGATGCCTTCTTGAGACTTCATACAAAACATTTGGTTTCCTCCTTAATGCTAGAAATCCATGTTAAAGTCTCACTTGTGTATTATGAACAATGAAGCCACAAGGAACAACGTGGATCAGTCTGTCTGGGCAGCCCTTGCACCACTTGTTTACCATGTTAGAGCGTCAATTAGGAGAAAGCGAGGACTGCAGATGCTGGAGACCAGAGCAAAGAGTGTGGTTCTGTAAATGAACAGCAGATCAGGCAGCATCCGAGAAGCAGGAAAATCGACGTTTCCGACATAACCCTTTTCAGGAAACAGCATCAATCACTTCATTCTGTCCCTGTCTGATTGATTTAAGGGCTGAATATCCTCCTTCTCTTTCTGTGTAAATGAATCAAGGGAAGGAGTGAATTCCTTCTCGTCAGATTGGACAGGGACAGGCTCCTGATCGGCTTTCCCTGGTTCTTGTTTAACAGTTCGATATATGGACTCATGTAACAATGCTTTAGCTTAAAGAGGTTATTTTGTCCCTGGCTTCTTCTGGGTTTTGTTTTCTCAGTAATATCAGAAACTATTGGGGTCTCAACAGAGTTGGAAGAATCATGAGTGTCTTCTGGCTGCTACTCTCTGTTACTTTACTCTTGATGATGTGTTTTGCTTCGTGGATTGGAGAACTACTTGTGACAATCTGCGCTTGCATCTTCCTTTTATCTAAGGGGTGTGCTTATGGGATGATCCTGTACTGAAACAGTCAATTCGGAATAGTTCCTGAACACATTATTCTGTTAAGTTGTCCAATCGAGTTCATTACTTCGAAATAACTTTCATCTGCAGTGTTTAAATAAGTTGTGTTTTGCGTAACACCGAGTTGTTTGCATAGTCACATGACATCTGGAGCAGACCTCGTACATTTCCTATTAAGTAAGAAAACTTTAGAGTCGAGGCTACTGCCTTCAAATAATCTCGACGGGCACTGGTGTGGTCCATAACACTAGACTTCTTCTCTTCCCAGCTAATCGGTTGGAGGCACTGAATGGGCAACCCTTTTCTTCTCCAGTAGTGTCAATAGTCTGAATGACGTCTTCATATTCCTGTGAAACCAGCGCGAGCTGCTGAATGAACCCTTCAGTTTATTGTGGCAATATGCAGTGCTGGGCCATACTGTTACATGAATGTTATCGACACTTTAACAACACAAGCCTCAATGCTGCCCGGGTCTTGCTTTGCATGAATACAGACTAGTTCACGGGCGAAGGGGGAACAAATTATTCTGAACACTTCCAAATTTTCAGTGACAATCCCCATTTCTGATCTTATTGTGGGGAGGGTGGGGAGTGGGAAGAGGCGGATGTTGATAAGGCAATTGTTGATGTTTGTGCCGAGGAAGATAAGCTGAGGATCTCCCACAGAGATGTCCTGGGAGTGAGATGATTGACATGTACGAACCATAAACATCTGCCTTTGTGCTTTGATTGACTGCAGTCACTGGAGAGTTTACTCTGATTCCCATCAACTCCAGTTTTGTTAGCTCTTTGATGTCAACCTCAGTCAACCAGTGCCTTGATAACAGTACCAGACAATATTAACTGAACTCTTGTTTTCACCACTTTTGTTAATATCAATCAGACATGGTATAGGAATAGCAATTGGTTAAATCAAACAGAGGTTAGTGAATGTCAGGAATTCTCTTCCAGAGTGTAAGTGGAGCGAGTTGACAGATAGTATTTGAAGAACAGTTCGATGGATACTGATCTGTCATATAGTTGAGGGCTAAGAAGAATTGGGCATGAAGGAGGATTTGAGACCGAGTGTGGATCTGCGACAATCTTAGTGAAGGGCAAGACGGGCTTGCTGGGTGAATGACCTGCCCCTGATTTGATGTTCTCACATTGTCTTATTGGGAATTGAGTTGGTGTTATTTTCCTGGAAGCTCTGTTATTGAATGTTGCAGTCAAGGAGACGATTTTGTGAACCTTGTCTGGACGAGCTTTTGGGGCTGTATTCACAGTGAGTCTGGGTCTATAACATAATCAATAAATGAAGCACAAGTTGTAGATAATGGTGGCTCTGTGAAGAGAGATACATGGCCTCATTCAAACCCAACCTGGGTTTTCCAGTTACATTTTCCAACCTGGGTTTTCCAGTTACATTTTCCAAACCGTGTCTGAGGGTCTTTGGGGTCTGAATGGTCTCCTCTGCTTCTGTGAACCAGGTTACAGGGATAAATGGCCACCAACGGTTCCTTGTAGCAGGTCTGAGGGGCTGACTGGAACCTAGGAACATGGGACTGAGGAGCAGGAGTTGGTCTTTACACACTTTGAACCTTCTCCTTCCGGCAGTGTGAGTATGGCTGATCAGGCCGTGATCTCAGCTAAACATTCCTGAATTTTTCCCATTATTTGTGAATCAATTCACTGTCAAATATTTAACTAACTTAACTTTGAATCAATGTGGACATAGAGACCCCACAAACGGGTGAACAGAATTCCTACTCAAAAGGTTCTTTCAGAATTTCTGAGCATTACTCTTACGGAATTAAAGAGTCATAAAGCATGGAAACAAACACGGTAGTTCAATCTGTTCACTCTGAACAGATAACTAAATCTGATCTTGTCCTATTTTCCAGAATTTGGCCAATATCCTCCTATTTCAGACACTTTTTTACATGTACTGTCGTATCCGCCTTCACCACTTCATCTGACAGCACTTCCCATAAACACACCACTCGCTGTGTGAAACATTTGCCCTGATTGTCCCTTACAAATCATTCCCCGCTCGCCTTCATCCTATGCCCTCTTGGTTCGGACTCCCATGTCCTGGGAAACACTCTGTGGCTATTCAGACAATGCATGCACCTGACGATTTTATACGTCTCTGGACTGTCGCCCCTCAGCGTCTGACACTCTGAGGGAAACCTCTCAACCTTTCCAGCCTCTCCATTGAGGTCAGACCCACTGGTCTGAACATTGTTTTGAATCTTTTCTGCAGCCAACCGAACTGTTCACAGTATTCTTAATCTGGCTTCAACAACATACTGCACAGATGCAACACATTAAGGCAAGCGTGCCAAATGTATTCTGCACCACTCTGTCCACCTGCGACTCGACTTTCAATGAGTTACGCAGTTGGTGACCAATGTCTTTTTCTTCTACAACACACCCCAGAACCTTACCATTAAGTGTATATTTCATATCCTGATTTGCCTTTCCAAAATGCAAAACAGCATACTTATCTAAATGAATCTTCATCCGACAATTCTTGCTACATTAGCCTATTTAATTGTGGTGTCGTTGAACTCTGAGATAATTCACTACATCACCTTTTTAATGTCATCTGTAAACTTACTACCTATGCCTCTGTATTCATATCCAAATCATTTACATAAATGATGAAATGCATGAACTCAGTGCTGATTCTTCCAGCACACTGCTGGACACAAGCCTCCAATCGGAGAAACTGCTGTCTTCCTTCAAGCCAATTGTGAATCCAATTGACGAGCTCCTCCGTGTCTCATGTGACATAACGTTCCTAATCTGTCTACCAAACGGAATGTTATGAACACCTTGCTGAAATTCATACAGAGAATGTCTGGCAAACTGTTTTCATCAATTTTCTTTGTCACCTCTTCAGAAAACGCAATCAAATTAATGAAACATGAGTTGTACTGCACTAAGCCGTGTTGACGATCTCTAATCAGTCCTTGCCTTCCCCAAGGTATGTGAATCCTGTCGCACAGAATCGCCTCCAATAACTTACCCATCAGTGACTGCGGGCTTACTGCTCTATAGTTCCGCCGCTTTTAAGATCCAAATTGTAAATAAAAACAAGTTGCTGATACGACCTCAGACTGGGCCAGTGTCAGTTTTTGGAAGAAGTCAGGCTGGTTTCTTTCATCTACGAATATAGCACGTTTATGATCCAAGGTAAAGTTAAAGAAATTATGATGGAAAGATGGATGATAAACTGTTTCGATATTCCAAATATATAATCGATATTTCCGTTTCTAAAAACACTGACACGCACACATTCACACACATAAGCGCACACACAAACGAATGCACGGGTGCACACAAGCTCACAGATACATGCACGCACACACACAAACATGCAAACACAACCGCAAACCTAAAACCAAAATTTCTACAGTTTTATCCTGAAAGGACTTTGTACAAATATTATTGTAACTCATGACAAAATGAAAAATTGAGAGATTTTGCAAAATGTTATTCTGGAATATTCTGCTCACACAAGCTGTTCACAATGGGATTTTATCGTGGAACGTTGGATTTGGATGAATTCCCTCTGCTTTCGTCAGTGAGGAGATTCCAATTCATTCTGGTCAGGAATACTCCAACATCGAACCAATGAGACGATCCGATGTTGTGGATATCAGAAGTACAGGAAGTTTGAAAATTGCAGAAAAAGCAAATGCCATCAACACAGCTCCAAGGAATTAGAACGAAATCTCTCTCAAAGGTACATTTTCATATGAAACATCTCTATATTAAAAAGTTCGAAATGACCCAGGGAGATAATCAGCCGGAAGAAGACACCGAAAACAGCAGCTGCTGTGTGATTTTGAAATTACGTTTGTGTAATTTGAATAACTGTCTAATTGAAACAGTATATTGTTATAGAGTTGGATCCAGGTAATAAGCAGCATAGAGAATCGGGCTTAGAGTTGTGAATAGTTGTTGTTTATAGTTCACTTTCAGAGCTAAAAAGAACTTCATGTTTTTTAAAGAGTGGAATTTGGGAGTTCTTTGCCACACATACTTTAACAGATTACGAGGCGAGGTGAGCTTTTCTACGCGTTTAGATAACATTACCAGAAGTGTCAACCCCGTCACCTCACAATTCCAGTGTTTGTGTATCTGTGTGTCTCTGTGTGGGCCAAGTCTATCAATGTTTCTGGAATTTAAATTGACTCAATGCGTAACGTGTGTGCATGACAGTCTGGAACTCTACCAGAACAATGACACGTTGTTGTAGTGTTCAGGTATATGGCAGATTGGTGAAGAAGGGCTTACGCCCGAAAGTCGATTCTCCTGCTCCCTTGATGCTTCCTGACCTGCTGCGCTTTTCCAGCAGCACATGTTTAAGCTCTGATCTCCAGCATCTGCACCCCTCACTTTCTCCTAGTATATGGCAGGTGATGACAATGTAGAGCAATGTGAGGTAGAAAGGATATTGAAAGACGATTTAAAACAAAGTTTGTGAGAATATTTGTAGCTCGAGTGCTCATTGTTGTGGTTCTGTTCGCCGAGCTGGGAATTTGTGTTGGAGACGTTTCGTCCCCTCTCTAGGTGAAATCTTCAGTAGTTGGGAGCCTCCTGTGAAGCGCTTCTGTGATGTTTCCTCCGGCATTTAAAGTGGTTTGTCGCTGCCGCTTTCAGTTGTCTCAACGTAGTGTACAAAATCCCATGCAAGAACTGCACAAAACACTACATAGGACAAACAGGAAGACAGCTAACGATCCGCATCCATGAACACCAACTAGCCACGAAACGACACGACCAGTTATCCTTAGTAGCCACACACACAGACGACAAGCAACATGAATTCGACTGGGACAACACTATTATTATAGAACAAGCCAAACAGAGAACAACCAGGGAATTCCTCGAGGCATGGCACTCATCCACAGTTTCGATCAACAAAGACATCGACTTGGACCCAATATACCGGGACACTGCAGCGGACAGCTGGAACTGACAACCGGAAGCAGCAGAGACAAACCACGAGAAATGCCAGAGGAAACATCACAGAAGCGCTTCACAGGAGGCTCCCAAGCACTGAGGATGTCACCTAGACAGGTGACGAAAACTCTGAAACACAAATTCCGAGCTCGGCGAACAGAACCACAATTTAAAATAGACTGTACCGTTATAAAAGTGCAGCAGGAGCAGGCATCCTGAGTGTATACGAGCGCAGACTACTGAGGATGCCAGGACAACTTAACATCACAGATTACTTTCAGTAATTGAGCTGCTTACAGGAGAATAGGTAGCAATGAGTCGCCATGCTCTCTTCCTGGGAGGAGATGGAGACGATGTGTTGTGAGCCCAACCTCCTGCCCACGGAGACCGTGGAAATTCCATTTGTTCGAGCTCGAAGTGAGAGCGCATCAGGGCCACAGCCTCTAAGCTGCGTCGGGGGAAGTGGAACTGACAGTGGGTTAAAACTAAAAGTTTCCCTTCAATGAATGTTGCTCCTTACTCAATTGGTGGGATGTGGATGTTTCAGAATCTCCACTGTCCTCTCCGGCTCGTGCCATGGACCTCCACACATGGTGAGGGGAGGGGGCGTGAGGAACTTATATCGGGGATGACATCACACGGATTGGCCCTTTCTGTTCTTTTCCAGATTGTTTCTCCTCGAATGGGAGAAATGGAGGGAGAGTGTGATGGTGCAAGCGGGAGGTTCTGCTGCTGTTGTTGGTGTACGTGGAGGGAAATTGTGAGGTTTCTGGAGGGAGTCAGTTCACAGTGTTGTATTTATGCGGTGTTATTAGTGTGGAGGGGTGCAGTGGGGGGAAGAGAGAAAGAGGTACGTTGTGAAATGCAGCAGTGAGAGTGATGGAGCATGAGTCAAGATTGGAGTGATGCTGGAAAAGCACAGCAGGTCACGCAGCATCCTGTTGAAGGGTTTCTGTCCGAAATGTCGACTTTCCTGCTCCTCACATGCTGCCTGACCTGTTGTGTTATTCCAGCACCAATCTAATATTGACTGGTCACAGCATCTGCAGTCCTCACTTTCTCCACGGTGGAGCATGAGTCTTTTTCGTGGGTAGGTGATATAACAGATATACAGTGAGCGATAGGGAGCAGACAGAATATGGTTACACTTATCCTGACAAGGCGGGGAAGGTTATTGATACTTGCCCTGTATGGCTGGACATTTCTTCAGAACACACATACTGCACTGATCTGCGTGGTGAGCTCAGACTTGGTCGGTGGCCTGGTGGTGGGGCCTCCTCTGTACTAAACCATCCAAAGGACGTCTGTGCCCCTGTCGACAAATCGTGTTGTAATTGACCCTGATCTGCGAGGCTCGGATTAAAATGTGCAGTGCAGCTCCGAGCTGAGAAAGCTCAACCGTGTGCACATTAGCCTTTTAAAGTTGGCGTGATTGCCAGGGATCACGAAATAACCAGGGAAATTGGAGCGATTGTGAGTACATGCAGCTGTTATGGGTGGGAGAATCGGGCTGGTAATAAACGAGAGGGACAACATGTGGTGGGATATGTAGTTAATGAGGTGCATTCGTTAAGATAGCACGAGGAAACAAGCTCCGCCTCATGCATACATTCCTGCTGTCGCATTCGGTGAAAATGTCACAGAGCTAAATTATTGTTGGAAAGATGCAGTGCAAATGTCCATTCAAAACTCTCCATCGTCTGAACTCACTCCAGTGTGCTGTTGACACATCATTCCTGGGAATATTGGCTCCTGTTACACGATCGAATAGAAATGCCGACGTTTCAGCATTCTGAAATCAATGTACACATCTTTCCATGTCATGTCTATCGATCTTCCCGTCTCTGTCTATATCCCAACCCCCCCCCCCCCCCCCCCCCCATTTGTTGGTTTTATAAATGATTCCCCAAATCTCTCTCTAGCAATGATTTTCACACCAACAGCACCCCTGGTCATGGCACAATGGAGATATGGAGCTGTAAATTAATGGGAGCTGCACATCCTGTCACTTCCAGTCTGTGCGCAAGTTTCCTGACGCTGGGAAGCGATCGAACACAGTGTTGGCGACAATTGAACACAGTGGTGTACATAGCTCTCCATTCTGGGAGGGTAATTGGTACAGGTTTACAGATCAATTCACCAGTGCTCGCTGCACAATTCCCTGTACTGGTCAGACATTCTAGTTGACTTTTAAAAAAAGAAATGATTGCATTGCTGTGGTCTGCAAAGCTCCCGTTGCTGAACAGATATCTATCCCTGGTTTATAGATCAATGCTCTGATATGATCTGCGCAGTGTTTCATTCAGGACAGATTGCTGGATTATATTGACCAGTGCAATGTATGAATATTCACAGTGTTCCACTCTGGACAGATTGCTGAGTTGTACTGAGGAGAACTATAGCCTGCTGTACACAATGTTCCATGGTGAACATGCATGTCCGCTGTGCTATTGGTGTATGGGCTGGTTTTGTGAGCTGGATTAAGAATGTGATATAACTAACCACGTCAGCTGAATTGCAATGCCTTTAGTTATAATTCTTGTGAGTGGACCTTCCGTCTCTCACGATTTTAATCTTGTTGTGTGACCATGCACCGTGCATCATGTTGGTGACTACCCACAGGCTCTTCATTCAGAAGCAGTCAGCCATTCCCATCATCTTAGGGTCTCCACGTCGAAGGAAAAGATGATCTCTTGGCAAGAAAACACCGTCCCCTCCCGATAGCCAACCAACCACATCAAACTATCCCACGTATACTGAGACCAATGGGACCACTGGGAGCATCAGTGAAAAGACCAGCAGGGAAATGAAGAATGAATTCTAATGTCTGATTGGGTCAGAGTGAACGCTCCAGTACTCAGTGTTTCATTAAGTCTTGTTATGTCTCTCCATTTATGTAATATATAGCCCTTTAATCTTCCTGGGAATTAAATCACTGGTTCACATTTACCCACATTACTTTCGACCTAAAAATGTATCTAACGCTTATCCATTTACAGATTCTTGAACTCCTGTTGATAATTTCAGTTCCTGTCTATCTTACTGTCATTTTATCTTTAGTTAGGATACATTTTTTCCATTTATGCAAAACTTTGATATTGGTTGCAAATATGTGAGACCGCAGCACTGTTCATTGTTAAACTGATATTTATTAATTAACCCCATATTTATCTATGCTTCCGGCAAGGTAACCCATCCTCCCCGTATTCCTGTGTAGCAAGTTTGAAAGGCTGCGTATTCCCTTCCATTCCCTATGTCACAGATATGAGAGATTAAAAGATCTGATCCAATTGCTGAGTAACAGGCTCGACTGGCTGAATGACCACATTCCTCTCCTGTTCAAAAGTCTTGATGGGGTGAATATCCTGCTTCAGTGTAGTGTAGTTGTGAATGATGCTAAACGTTTTGGAACCAACAGTGATCAGTCCACTTTTGACTTTATGATGGAGGGAAGGCTATTGATGCTGCAGCGGCTGATAGCCCACAGTGCTTCATGGATGCCCAGTTCCCATCTGCTCGGTCATTTAGACGTATGTCCTACTTCGCAGGTGAGTCATAGAACAATATGGGCATGTATTCAATATGAGGCTGAGGCTTTCCCTACGCCCGGACTGTGTTCTAGCTGCTACTACAGACACCGTTTGCGACAGATCCATCTCTGATAAGTAGTTTGGAGAGATTATTTCTCCCTTCTTGGTTCCCCCATTACTTCTCACACTCTGGCTGCTGTTTGGGATTTTTACCTGCTCAGTCCTTGGTGGGCCTGTCTAAACACTCTTGGTGATGGATTTTGAAGACCCACATTCAGAGTAACGTTCTGTGTTCTTGTCACCTTCAATGCTTTCTCTGATTGGTTTCCAACATGGAGGGAACTGATTTATCACGGAGGGGAGGTATGGGTGGTAGTAGATATCCATCATCAGGTGATTTTCTTGACCAACTGTGACCTGTTACCATGAGATTTCCCGGGTTCTGGAAGCAATTTTATGGTATTTCAGGGTAACCTCTTTCCTGATTGTACCCCAAGGTTTCTCCACCACTGGTGATTCTGTTCTGCCGTTGGGACAGGATATAAACTGGGATGGTGATGCAGCTCCATGAAACATTACCCACCAGGTCTGATTTTGTGAGTATGACGGTGTCAGACTGTTCCCTGTTCGTGTCAATATGAGGAACAAAAGTGACAATGGAGCAAGGAATAATTGTTCTTTTAAAAATAAACACTGAATTAAAGACAGTCAATCTCAATGTGTTTTATATTCTTAAAAGCGATTGAGAAATTGATATGATTGAATGGCGTTAGAGAGACATTGGGACACAGTCACTAACATTTTGAACAGAACATTAAGCAGATTTAATATTTCGAAATGTTATACAATACTGAAGATGAGGTAAGGGTAGATCTCCCAATAAATGATGACATCTGTATGATTATAAAGGATGATCGCGAATCAAATGATTAAAGTTTGCAAAGATGATTTTGAGTGTGACAGACAATGAGTGGTAGAACAAAGTGTGCAGACACATGAATATCTGCGGAAGGATAGAGATAGTTTAGGTGAGTGGGCAAAGGTCTGTCAGACGGAGTACAACGATGACAAATTTGAGACCATCCATTTTGGTAGGCAGAACTGCAAAAAGAACTATTTTTAAATGGTGGAAAAAGTACAGCATGCTGCTGTGCAGAGGAACCTGTGTGTCCTTGTGCAGGACTCACAAAACATTGGTTTGCAAATAATTAAGAAGGAAAATGGAATATCATATTTCACTGCGTAAGGGATGCAGTTTAAAAACAGGGGTGTTCTGCTGGAACTGCATAAGGTGCTGGTAAGGCCACACCTCGTGTAATGTATACAACTGTGGTCCCATGACTTGACAAAGAATGTGCCGGCACTGTCGTTCGTGCAGAAGAGTTTTATTATTTGATTCTAGAGTAGAAAGCGTTGAATAATATGGAGAGATAAAGTAGACTGGGACTATGCTCAGTCGAATTTATAAGAACGAATGGGGATCTCATAGAAAGTTGAAATTTTGAAGTGAATAGATAAGATAGAAATATGGAGTTTGTTTCTACTGTTGGGTGAAACTAGAAATAAGGGGAATAGCCTCAAAATAAGAGAGAGCAGATTTAGGACTGAGTTGAGGAGGAACATCTTCATCCAAACGTGTGGAAATCCCTGCTGAGTGATGTGTTTGCGACTGATTCGATGAATGTCTCCAAGGCAAAAGTTGATTTTGGAACAGTAATGGAATTAAAGGTTATGGTACAATGGTGGATAAGTGAAACTGAGTCTACGGAAAACCAGCCCTGATCTAATTGAAAGGCTGAGCCAGTTTGAGGGGCGAGATGGCCTACTCCTCCTCCTATTCATGATGTCCTTGTGGATTAATCATAATAATAAATGTTTTGTTATGCCAAGTGCCAGATGATTTGAGTTTTGCCGGAGTTTTCGACCGATAGGCTGAATGGATCTCACAAAACACCCCACGTTAATTGGTGCGCGAGACTTCACAGTCAGAATCACGTTGGGTATCCCCCAATTCTTACTGTACAACATTCCCAGAGCAACCCACACATGCCCCCCAACTCATCGGAGAGCCTGGAACTCCCCAATGTCCAATGAACCAGTGCCACATTTGAATGCCCGTAGTGCACTGAGACAGCCACAGTCCATGCAGAGATTCCCTGCACAACCGCTGATATTGAGCCTTGCACGTTGCAAGCAGCGAGACATTACTGCCTTCTCCAAACCTGTGTTGTGGGCTTGGACATGGGGCTCCTTCTGTGTGGGGTTTCTTACAGGCAGGCCTTCCCCTTCCCCCGAACAAGGATGGAGGCCATGAAACTAGACAATGCCTGCCTGCTCTGAAGATGCCCCCAGGATCGAGCAGTTTCAGTCATCAGGAGGAGAGTACAGAATTGTAGGGAGATTTTTGTTTTTCTCCACTCTGCCACCTCAGAGAGACCCAGAGATAATCTCACCATTCCCCTTGAGAAGAATGAACACGAGGCAGCGGGATTATCTTCACATCAAGACAGGCCTCAGGAAACATTTCGCTGAATCTCCCATGATTTCCAGCCAGACCAAGACACTCAGATTACACAGAAACCACTTGTCTTGATCTTAGAAACAGCAAGGAGAAACAAAAACTGGTGGGGGTTATATGTCAAATGCAAAACCGCAGGGTCGATTTTGTGCATATTTTTAAGAGTGAATTAGATATGGAAGAAAGTGCTGGCAAAACTGACTGGGTATGCTAACATATTTAGGAAGAAAGCAGAGTTATTATTTCCAAACAGGAATCTCTTCTTCAGAACAGTTTTTGTTTCAGACCTCCATCATCTGCATCTCTTCGTTTTATTTTAGGTTGGCAAATATTGTGTGTACTGCAGCATTAATGAACGACTTCATCTGGGCAATAGACATTGTACGCTGGTTTATGATATCGGGAAATTTCCGTACCAGTCACCTTATGCAGCTGGTATGTCACATTATCCTTGGCTCTTTTTTAAACAGTATACAATATATACAATTCAGCACTGTTCTGGCACTACTCCCACATTGACGGAAGAAAGAATAAAAATGATTTTAAGATGTATGCTCCATCATTAAGCACCCTTTCATCCATTCCATCTCGACGGCATCAATATTAGTTTTTATTGTGGTTTGAAAATTGCTCTAAGGATGGGCTTTACTGAGTATGTTTGTTCAGTAACTTTCCTTAATGTCAGTTTCCATGTGTTCCGATTATCCCAGTGGATGGTTTACATCTTTTAATGATAAATGGTCTCTGTTCAATGTGTTATCCCATATTATTTGCGACACAATCACCGAGAGCACTAAGAAGGATCAGCAGCTCAAGAGCGAAGAAAGTGAGAAGAAAGTGAGAAGAAAGTAACATCTGACAACATTAGTTTTGAATATTCCAAGAGTGCACAGGTCATTACACTGTGATGATTGGTGTCTTGCTCCATATTATGATCGATGGTCAGTAGCAATTCGGATCAAATATGCACTCTTCCATATTCAATATTTTTATTATCCAATCCTGGCTATTGTTGATGTCCCTGGTAAGTAGCGCTGTTCATTCCTTAACGTTACAAATTATGCTTGGCAGTAATACAACTCTTTTCGTAGACTCTATTCGCCTTGTGGCAGCAATTATTCCTATTGAGACTTTGAATTCATATATTCCACAGCTCCCGCCGAACTCCATCAGGGAATTTCGTCATTCATTCTTTGCCTCTTTGAGGTGCCGCTGTTGGACTGGTATGGACAAAGTTAAAATAATACTCAAAACCAGTTTATCATCCAAAGTAAAGGCATTGCCAAACACAATATCCATATAGATCAGTGTGAACAGAATGAAAATCTGATATTGTATGTCTTTTACCCCTCTTTTATTCTGACGGTATCCCTTGTGGATCTCAGCGTTGACGTATTCAGTTTCAGCTGTGAGCAAAGAATCATGACTCCACTTGTTATTTAAGAACTGTGAACATGTAGGTCACCCATCTACAGTTCTGGCTTGCAAACTAATTTTAATGCCTCTAACTCCATCCCATTCCTAGCCAACATCTGATGAATCACAGATGCAGTGATCCTTTGGTCATGAGCTGGTTCTTGACACCATACCATGAGTACTTCCACAGCTGATACCTCAAAATAAACTTCACTGGCTCTTCCCATCTGCTATTTGAACCTTGAACTATGAAGTACAGTCTTAATGAAGCCAATACTCTGCTGATGACAGTCCCAGCTTCAAACGTGCAGACGCAATTCTGTGTCAATACTCCATGCCTCGTATATGAACTTAAACCAAAATCCCCATTCATCCGTTATTCCTGTGCACACTGATCTGTATTGTTACTGGGTCTGACAATGCCTTTACTTTAATATTCTCAAGCACGAATTAACAGCTGTCCATGTAATAATCCTCCGTCTCTCTCTTACCATGGTCCCAACGCCTGCCAGTTGTTCATATTTAGACTGAGTCCCTCCACGCGAGTTCTCTCGCAGACAATGATTTTCACATCTATCTCCGCTCCAGGCAGACACATGCAAGCACTCATAAAACCCCTTGCCTTGAGATGATGCATGACTATTCAGAGACATAAATTTGTGGCAGTCCCATTTACAGTCACTTGCAGTTTGGGCTGCAAATCTTTCCAGGCTTGGCAGATATCCAGTGCAAGTATAGCAGTAATATACTGACAAAGTGTTGCAGTGCTCCTCATGCTGGGCAGACAGCTCAGCTTACCGAGAAATACGGTAGCATCGTCTGCACAGATCTCCATGCTTGGATTGTACCGGTCCTAGTTTATGGTATTTGGGCAATTTCTGTGGGGGGAGATTCAGAAATGGATATAATAAAACATTTCATCTCATCGAGCAATATTTTTGTTCATCATCTTGGACCCTCCAAGGTCTAACTCCTCAAGTGAGTCCCGTCCCCGTCTTCTCTTTTCCCCCATTATTCCACATCATATTCTCAGTTAATTAATTGTCTGTTTCATCTTTCATGTTAATCTCCTTCTTTATCTTTCCGTGGCCTTGATTTTTCTCTCCTTAGTGTGTCAAGCGCTACCATTGTGATGGTCAGGAGCAATGAAAAGTTTGTCTATTGGTCTGTTGTACACTTCCGGGTGTGTCTTATGTGGAGCTCCATGCTGGTCGGGGTTTCCAGCAGCTTTGATTCACGTCTTTGAAACTCAGTCCGTGTCTGCCCACAGAACGCCTCTCTTTGTCACTCTCAGTTAATCGTGCAGTCAGTGACACCAGGAAGCCCCTCGAGTATTAATATAAAGGACCAGGCATCGAACTTATAGTTGAGGGGCTTCTGACTCACTCCTGTTATTGAAACTTTAGTGGAGGTGCTGGGATGGTTTACGAGATATTGTGCTGTCAGCGGACTCAGACCATCAGGGAGACCTGACGATTTGGTGACCCAACTCTGGATGGAGAATGGGGACTGCAGTTACAGCATCTGGGTCTGTAACATGAACAGAAAATGGAGAAGAGGTTGCAGAGAGGGGAAGCTCAGAAACCACGGAGTGAGTGTGTGTGGGGGGAGGGGATAGGATCTGCCATATCTGTCTGTGTCTTAACCTGGACATGCGCACAATCTCACTCTCCCCCTTACATACACTCACATCAGTCTCTCTCTCTCTGTTTCCTCTCACCTCCCCCAACAGAAACTACCCTCCCCACCCCCAACGGTCACACATATAAATCTGCAGAGTGAATGTGGATTGCCAGACTTGCATTTGTGGATACATTACATTTTGTTCAAAAAACACACAGCCTGTGTACAGTCAATGTGGCTTTTTGTCAAGTCATACTTTGGAAATAAACCCAGTCTGACTCCAGGTTGCGTCACAGAGAAGAACTCAGGCATAAAATTCATTGAGTGACCGAAGGCTTTGTCTCCTTTCCATCGACAATACCTTAAATTATCTCCAGGCAGTGACGTGAAAGAACGCCTGGGATTTGAAAATTATGCAATCAGAACCTGCACCTCCATTCTAACTGATTAAACTTTTAAGAGCCTTCTTAGATGTGTTCAATTCATGCGCATGAGCTGTACAACGCTTTGATCTTTTCTTCATAAGATATGTGTCTTACGTCTTCCTTTTTCTACGCACCCAATGAAGGGAAAGCGCTCAGATATCTCCTGGGTTTTTTTTTTCAAATCCACTCATTGGACTCTAACCTGGTGTTGTGTGATTTTTAACCATGTCCACCCCAGTCCAACACCAGCAACTCCACGTCATGGCTTTTATTGATTAGCCAATCCTTTTTCCAAACAAATAATATTTTTCTAACTGCATGTGCCCTTTCCTTGCATATTAATCTTTAGTGAGGCACGTTATGCAATGCCTTCTGGAAGTCCAGATGTAATACATCGAAAGGATCCCTTTTGTCGATCTGGCTTGTCAGACATTTAAAAAAAATCCTCCGGACAGTGACTTGAAAGAAATTCTGGGATTTTACCCATTAATCAATCAAAACCTGCATACCCAGTCTAACTGATTAAAGATTTATGAGCGATCTTCGATGTGTTCAATTCATGTGCATGAGTAGTACGACGGTTTGATATTTTCTTTTCAAATTCTGTGTTGAAGGTCTTCCTCTCCCTCTAACACCGAAGTAGGAGAATTGCTCCGAAAGGTAGTGTTCTCAAATAAATCTGTTGGAGTATAAAATGGAATCGTGTAATTTTTGACGATGCCCAGCCCAGTCCAATACCAGCAGCTCCACATCATGTTTTCCTTTTTGTGGTTAGCTCATTCTCTCTCCAAGCGAATCAATTTGTCTTAACCCCCATGTGGTCTTCTGTTGCATATTTAACTTCTGTGAGGCGCCGGATGCAACGCCTCTTGCAATCCAAGTTAACTACTTCTATAGGATCCCCAATGTCCACCTTCTCGTCACATTAAACAAAACCTCTGGCAAATAATTCAAGCAAGTTTTATCCTTCACAAAAACATCCTGGCTGTAATGAATTACGGTTTGACTTTCACAATCTCCCGTTATTAATATTTTACGGGCAAATTCTAACCATTTGCATTCGATAACAAAAGCTTACCCATTACATTTTATTTACCTAGTAAATTGGTTATTTTAAATTCATACATTTCTATAGCGCCTACGTTTCCTTTCCTGGGTTCCTGAGTAGCAGGCAAAAGACTGTATAATATCTGCTCTGCTTTCTCTGTAAAAAAGAAAGAGTCACTGAATGGACTCCTTTTGTTCCAGGTTTAAACATTCTATGGGCTGTATGTTCTCCAGCTGCATCTACATTATTATTTCGATGGGCTGAATATCCTCCTGGTGTTCCTATATTATAGTCTCCATCGGCGTAATGTCCTCCTGGTGTTACTAGATTATTGTCTCGTGGGCTAACCGTCCTGCTTCTGTTCCTGACCAAGCAGCTCTGAATATCTGAATCTCGTTCTGCTGTTTCTGTATGAGGTGTTTGGGGACTTATGGAATCTTCCTGATGCAGTGCATAATTTCTAAGGGACTCATGTGTTTCTTCATATTCCACCATAACAGGCTCAAGGTAGAAAACAGTCTCCTCTTATATCCCTGAAATTGGATTGAGGAAGTGATTGGTAGTCTCCTGTTCCCATACAACAAATACGTGGCTGATCTACCTCCTCCTGTTCACATAAAAACATCTGAAAAGGTTCAATTTCCTTCCCCAGTTCTTGTGCAACAGACTCAATAGGCTGAATGGCCTCAACTAGTGTAGCAAAATCCAGTCGTTTTGTTGCATTTTTCCAAATTGCATTGTGCATTATGAAGGCGGAAAGGTCTCATCCTGCTGTTGTGTGACAGGATACAAATGCAGCATGATCTGTTGTGGCGAAAGTGAGGACTGCAGATGCTGGAGGTTAGAATCAAATTAGACTGGTGTTAGAAAAGAACAGCAGATCAGGCAGCATCCGACGAGCAGGAAAATGGACTTTTTGGGCAGGAGCACGGAGAACACAGCAACAGGAGAAGAAGATTATTTGATCTTGTTGCAGCAGGTCAGGAGGAGGCTGCTTAGTTTCCGGATCCTGATATACAGAGTCAGGAAGAATCCAAACATACCCTCTAAATATAACAAAGGACCAATAATAGACCATGAGTCAAGATGAGAGTGGTGCTGGAAAAGCACTGCAAAGCAGGCAGCATCCGAGAAGCAGGAAAATCGCTCCTGCCCAAAAGTCGATTTACCTGCTCCTCAGATGTTGTCTGACCTGCTATGCTTTTCCAGCACCACTCTAATCTTGACTCGTGGTTTATTATTGGTCCTGTCTTATATTTACTGGGTCTGATTGGCCTCTTCCTGACACTGCTAGTCAGGATCCAGAAATTAAACAGCCTCCTCCTGACCTGTTGTAACAAGTTCAAAGAATCTACTTCTGCTGTTCTGGTGTTCCAGGTTCGAGAAGTGGAACTGAATCCTCAGTTTGCTGTCGAATAGCCTTCTGTTGCTGAATCTCAAAACAAGATCACCTGTCATTCTTGTAAACTTAGATAGGAATTGGTTCAACCTGTTCATCCCTCCCTCGTAATTTATCGTGACGCTGTGGCTAAATTGGTAAACGTACCTGCTTTGTAAAAAAGTTAGATCTAGGGTTCAAACCCGAACAGTGCTTGCACCTCACATTAAACATTCCGTTTTCAAATTTCTCACAAATGCCATGTTGCTGATCCGCCAAGTTGTTGATCCAAACTGATGCTCTGAATGGAGACACGATTTGGCTGCCAGTGATTGATGTGTTCACAGGAAACAGTGGTAATACTCCACTGCCTACGTTTGCGACCTTAAGAGAATGTTCCAGCTGAGGTGATGATGCACTGGCATTACCACTTCGCAGTGCAGCAAGAGATGTAGCAATGTCCTCAAGAACTAGATTCAAATACTGCTCATGGTTTCCGTTCAGTGTGGTAGCCTGCCAGAATAGGCTAAGGTGCAGGATTTAGGCTTCAGTGTGAAAGTATACGTGGGTTTGAATACCATTGCGGTATTTTATGCTGATAACGTGTTATCCGGAATCATGTTGTGAATGAGCTCTGCTTAAAATGTACACATCAGATTACAATCTGTTCATTTTAAAGTGATCTGCGATGCAACACAGCACAGAGACTTCAGTGGGCCAGTGACCACACTGTATGTGTAACCAATATAGTATTGTGGTAACATGTGACAGGTCCTTGGGCAGAAACAAGGCTATGGTGCCACTTCATTGTGCAGGCAAGTTCTGTTGCCCACACTGTGTAGCTCAGTGGTTAGTACTGCTGCGTCGCAGCACCTGAGACCAACGTTCAAGTCCAGCCTCAGGTCAGTTTGTATGGAGTATGCACATTCTCCCCGTGATTCAAGGGATTCTGCTGAGTGCTCCAGTTTCCACCCACAGTCCCAAAATGTGAAGGATAGTTGGATTGGCCTTGCTAAATTACCCATAGTGACCGGGGCAGGCTATGTACACTACTAATGAAAAATGCAGGTTTTCAGAGATTGGGTAGAGGGAGGGTTTTTTTGGGATGGTCTTCAAAGAATCAGTTCGGAGTCGTTGGATCAAATGACCTGCTTCCACTTTGTAGGGTATCTACGATTATCATTTTAGTTGCAGAAATCTGATGAGGGATCAGTCTCTGTGTTAATTCCAATATCCTATCTTCAGTGAGGAGATCAAATCTGCACACGCCACCACTGATGCGGTCTCACTTAGATCCTGTATAGTAGCAACAATACTTTGCCAGCCTGCTGTAAGGTTCCGACTCAGATTAGAACAATCACAGCTACCTGACGGAAGGCATAGTATTGGTGAAAGATTTTTGTCCTTCTTCACTCCACCAGCATAATGAGAGATCTCGTGAAAATGTTTCAATGACGCTTGATAAGAAGGGGTAAGATGTGGCGTGATAGTATCAAAGTAGTGTTTTGCCTCGCCAAACTTATCACCTAAATTTGCTATTACTCTTCCCTAGAGCCCACGTCACTCAAATTCCACTGAATCCGGTAAGGTGGAGTTTAGAAACAGCAAGGAGAAGCAAACATTGAAGAAGAGGGAGAGGGGAGAACTACAGACCAGTTAGCTTGACATCCAGAAGAGGGAATCTGTTGTAATATATTACAACGAATGTGACGTTGGTCATTTAGAAAGTAATAGCAAAATTTGAGAAAATGATTCTGCACTTATGAAAGTGAAGTTATAATGTTATAGAACATAGAACATAGAAGAATACAGCGCAGTACAGGCCCTTGGGCCCTCGATGTTGCGCCGATCCAAGCCCACCTAAACTACACTAACCCACTATCCTCCATATACCTATCCAATGCCCTCTTAAATGCCCATAAAGAGGGAGGGTCCACCACTGTTACTGGCAGGGCATTCCATGAACTAACGACTCGCTGAGTGAAGAACCTACCCCTAACATCAGTCCTATATCTACCCCCCCTTAATTTAAAGCTATGCCCCCTTGTAATACCCGACTCAATACGCGGGAAAAGGTTCATACTGTCGACCCTATCTAACCCCCTAATCATCTTGTACACCTCAATCAAGTCACCCCTAAACCTTCTTTTCTCTAGTGAAAACAGCCCCAAGTGCCTCAGTCTTTCCTCATACGATTTTCCTTCCATACCAGGCAACATCCTGGTAAACCTCCTCTGCACCCGTTCCAATGCCTCCACATCCTTCCTATAGTATGGCGACCAAAACTGCACACAATATTCCAGATGCGGCCGTACCAGAGTCTTATACAACTGCATCATGACCTCAGGACTCCGGAACTCAATTCCTCTACCAATAAAAGCCAGTACGCCATATGCCTTCCTCACCGCACTATTTACCTGGGTGGCAACTTTCAGAGATCTGTGTACATGGACACCAAGATCCCTCTGCTCATCCACACTACCAAGTATCCGACCATTAGCCCAGTACCCCATCTTTTTGTTATTCTTCCCAAAGTGAATCACCTCGCACTTAGCTACATTGAATTCCATCTGCCACCTTTCTGCCCAGCTCTGCAGCTTCTCTATATCCTGCTGTAACCTGCCACATGCTTCCTCACTGTCAACAACTCCTCCGACTTTCGTATCATCCGCAAACTTGCTCACCCAACCTTCTAACCCCTCTTCCAGGTCATTTATAAAAATGACAAACAGCAATGGTCCCAAAACAGATCCTTGCGGAACACCGCTAGTGACGGCACTCCATGAAGAAACTTTGCCATCAACTACTACCCTCTGTCTTCTTCCATCCAGCCAATTTCTAATCCAAACCTCCAACTCACCCTCAATGCCATATCTCCGTATTTTCTGCAGTAGCCTACCATGGGGAACCTTATCAAACGCCTTACTAAAATCCATATATACCACATCTACCGCTTTCCCCTCATCAACCTCCTTCGTCACCTTTTCAAAGAATTCAATAAGGTTTGTGAGGCACGACTTGCCCTTCACTTGCCCTTGGTTAAGGTATAAAGAATGGAAAACCAATGGATGTGTTATGCTTGGATATTCAGTAGAATTTTTAAAAAAATTCTCCCAGTATCATAGTAGAAAAATTGAAGCAATGTATCTTGGGAGGAATATGTGCGAATAAGAAGGTAAACGTTAGGATTACCTTCATTTAAAGAGAATCAGATGTAGATGATAAAGTGTCATCCGCACTGGGAGAGTTAGCTTGCTATCTCTCCATGGATGCTGTCTGACTTGGTGTTATCTCCAGCATTTGTTGTTTTCAGTGCAGACTACAGAATCTGCAGTTATTTACTCACGCTAAAAGTAAATATGTCCTGCATCGTTAACACACAGTGTTGGTGAGCCTGTAACTGGAGTACTGTGTACAGCTTTGGTGTCCTGTTTGAAGAAAGAACATAAGGATCACATATACTGAATGGGCATTCGCCAGATAAATTCCTCAGGTAGCAAGATTATCTGATGAGGAATCTCGCCCTGTGTTTCTTCGAAATTCAACCCACGAGAAGTAATTTTAATGAAACCAGGAAAACTCACAGAGAGGGGCCTAACTAAAACAAGTACATGGAGAAATGTGAGCAGGGAAAATTAGGAAAACTCCCAAGCTCTTCCACAAGGACATAAATCAGGGAACAATATTACCAGGGAACGATTAAAGCCCATTAGAAACGAAGAGGATAATTTGTGTGTGAATCTGGAAAACGTTGATAGATTGTTACAGGAGTGCTTCACTTTTGCTTTACTCGAGAGAAGGAGGATACAGGGACAAAATTCGAGAAGATGGACTGTGAAGTTCTTGAGCAGATTGATATAAGCTGGGAGCGCGGATTAATGGTTTTAGCTGGTATAAAATTGCACAAATGGGCCAAATGAGCGTTATCCCAGGCTTCCATTGGAGACAAGAGATGAAAGTCCCTGGCCATTTTTTCTATGTAGAATCTGTTCATAGAAGAAATGCCAGAGAACTAATGTGGTCCCATTTTGCGGGAAGGGTGGTGCAGATAGCCAAGGGAACTTTCGACCTGTGCATTTCAGCTCACTGTTAGGGAAACTACTGCAGCAAATACGAAAAGAGAATGTTGATGTCCGTTATGAGTAGAAATGTTTGATCACGCATAGCCAGCATGGTTTTATTATAGAGAAGTCAATCCTGATGAATTTTATAGCATTTTAGAAAGGGGATCATTGATGTGGTTTCCTCTGTCATTCCCGCCACCTCCAGACAGACCCACACCCAGGGATATATTTCCCTCTCCACCCAATTACCATTCAGTAGAGACCACTCCCTCCGTGACTCCCTCGTCAGGTCCACACTCCACACCAATCCAACCTCCACTCCCAGCACCTTTCCCTGCAACTGCAAGAGGTGCAAAACTTGCGCCCACACCTCCCCCTACCCTCCCTCCAATGCCTCAATGGATCCTTCTGTATCCATCGCAAATTCACCTGCACCTCCACACACATCATTTACTGTATCCGCTGCACCCGATATGGTCTCCCCTACATTGGAGACACAGGCCGCCTACGTGCAGAATCTTTCAGGGAACACCTATAGGACACCCGGACCAACCAACCCAACTGCCCCGTGGCGGAATACTTTAACTCCTCCTCCCACTCTGACAATGACATGCAGGTCCTTTGCCTCCCCCATCGACAGACCCGGGCCACACGACACCTGGAGGAAGACAGCCTCATCTTCCGCCTAGGAAAACTCCAACCACACGGGAGGAATGTAGATTTCTCCAGCTTCTACATTTACTCTCCCCCCACCTTATCTCAGTCCCAACCCTTGGATTCAGCACCGCCCTCTTGACCTGCAATCTTCTTCCCGACCTCTCCACCCCCACCCCCTCTCCGGCCTATCACGCTCACACTCACCTATCCTTCCACCAGGTATTCCCAGCGTCTCTCCCCCCTACCTTTTATCTCAGCCCACTTGGCACACCAGCCGAATTCCTGAAGAAGTGCTTATGCCCGAAAAGTCGATTCTCCTGCTCCTCCAATGCTGCCTGGCCTACTGTATTTTTCCAGCACCACATTTTTCAACTGTGGTTTCTGAGCCAGGCATTTGACACAGCCCCACATGGAAAACTGATGAAGGAAGTAAAATGTCATGGAATCAAAGTTACCTTGGCAAGTTATAACCAAAATTGTTTTAATGGCAAGAGTCAGAGAGTGGTGGTAGAAAGCTGTTGGTGTGATTGTAGACCAGTGTGCGGTATTGTATCACAGGGATCAGTGTTGTCTCCCTTATTATATGTGGTATTCATAAATATTGTGGATATGAATGCGGAGTGCAGTGGGGTGATTATGAAAAGTAAGTGTGATAGTGAGGACGAATGTCGCATGTTATGGGAAGGTTCAGATTGAATGGTCAGATATGCAGGAAAATGGCGGATGGGTTGTAACCCTGATAAATATGAGGTAATGCACTTTGGAGGAAGGCACCAGACACGGAGGTACTGAGTGAATGACTCCACACAAGTAAACTCAGAGGGTGCATCTCCACGCATCAATGAATGTGACTAGACAGTTTAATGGGCTAGTTGTGCATGCATTGTAGACAATAGGCATTGCCTTTATTCATTGAGGCATTGATTACGTGAGTTATACAGGAATTCGGTTAAGGCAAGATGGAATACAGTGTGCAGTTTTGGGACCACATTACAGCAAGGAAGTGATTGCACTGGACGGGGTGCAGAGGAGATTAACTATGATTACGAAGAACATGGAAATGGTGGATTGACAGCAGCTGTTCCTATTAGTCAAAGCGCCAAGTACAAGAATAGCACACTTTCAAACTGGAGGGTTTCAGGTTTAGAGATGATTCAAGAATTGTTCTTTTTAAACACAGAAGGTTTTGGGTTCTGGAATGTTCTTCCTTAGAGGGGAATTGTCGTGGGTAATCTCACAACCATTTCAAAGTCTGTGGGCGAGCACTTGAAGTGTCATAATATTCACGGTTCCTGGTCTTGCGCAGGAAAGTTAGACTAATGTAGATTGTGCTGTATTTCTGACGGTACAGAGACTGTATATCTCTGGCTGTATGATTCTGGAAGGTTTATCATTGCTAATCTGAAAACAGAAATGGATGGTTTTCTGAAGTGTATTTTAACAAGAGGTATAAGAACGAACTGCTAATGTAAATGGTAAGAGAAAACAAGTGAAGCTTCTTCACAGTCTGCAACCAGAAAATGGAAAATGAAGAACAGGTAAACGGCAGAACTATGAAAGAAATACTTCAGTTCTTGTCTTCACAGAAGAAAACAAGCCAAAAAAAAACTCCCAGTAATACTGGGAAACCTAAGCCTGGAGAGAAAAAAAGAAATAGAATGAAGTTCGGAAAGACACAACTTGGCAGAAACTGCTGGGACTGTAAGTAATGGGTTCAGACACAGTCAACATAGATTTATGAAATGTGAATCATCTTTGAGAAACTAACTGACCAATACATTGCGGAGAAGCAATGGCTGCAGTGCATTTGAGTTTTGAGAAAGCTTTTTGATAATGTCCCAATCCTAGTGCGCAAAATTAATTCTTGTTGGAATGGGCCTAATACATGAATATGGTTTTTGAATGGGACAGCTGACAGGAAACAGTATATAAGATTAAAACGTTTTTGTTTGTAGAGCAAGTATCGTGGGATATCACATAGATCGGTCCTTATCACCCAGCTGTTCTCAATACATCTCAATTATTTGTCTAGATTAGAGTGCTGCTGGAAAAGCACAGCAGGTCAGGCAGCATCAGAGGAGCAGGAAAATCGACGTTTCGGACAAAAGCGCTTAATCAGGAATAGTTTTTTTTGTTGGCCAGGGTGGTCAGGTTTGTGGATCTTGGGAAGGAGGTAGAATCGGGCGGTGTGGAGATCCCGTTCAATGAGGTTGGAAGGCGTGGGTGGGAGATCTCCCGAGGTGAAGAGGTTCTCTATGGTCTGGGAGACGGTGGCTTGGTATTGGGAGTGGGATCATGATCGAAGGGCGGTAGGAGGAGGTGTCTTCGAGTTGGCGTATGTCTTCAGTGGTATAGAGGTCAGTGCGCCAAACTACAACTGCACTAACCTTATCTGTGGTTTTGATGGTGAGGATGGGATTGGAGCAGCGGGAGTGGAGGGCTGTGCGATGTGAGGGTGACAGGTTGGAGTGGGGGAGGGGGGTAGACAGGTTGAGGCGAATAATGTCTCGGCAGCAATTGGAAATGAAGAGATCGAGGGCAGGTAATAGGCCAGCACGGGGTATCCAGCTGGATGGAGTGCGTTGGAGGCGGAAGGTGAGTGGGAGTCCTGATAGTAAAAGTGTGCTCGGAGTGGGAGGCAGCGGAAGAGGTGTTCAACGTCATGGCGTGTATTAAGTTCATTGATGCGTGGGTACAGGGGCAAAAAATGAGGCCTTTGCTAAGGACGAATCGTTCATCCACAGTGAGGGGGAGGACAAGGGGAATGGTGAAAACCCGGCATGGCTGGGAGCTAAGATCTGGTGTAGGTATGGAGCAGGCAGTGGGGGCGGAGCCGTAAAATGGAGTGGGCGTGGTGTTAAGTGGAATGGGGTGGAGTCATGCATAGGGGTGGTGTTCCCCTCAGGGTTCTGGTGGTGGGGATGGAGACAGAGTGATCTGTTGTGGGCGTGTCAGCAGAATGAAGATGAGTGGCGTTGGTGGGGGAAGAATTCGTGGTGACCACAACAGTGGGTAGGGGGGGGAAGTCACTGAGTGTGTGACATCAGCGATGATGTGAGGGGCGGAGGTGATATCACGTGTTGGGCATGAGGAATTGTGAGGGGCAGAAGTGGCTGTGGAAGCGGTCATGATTGGGGCGTAAGTGACGTTATCATTCACCGTGGGGATGGTCGCTCCAGCCGCCACATGTCTAATGGCATCCGAGCAATTCCAGAGGCCGGGGGAATCTTCTGGAATGCTTGAGGGGTGCTGCTCATAGGGGTGGATATATAAAAGTTGGTTGCGCTTACAGTTTTTGACGTTTGAGATGGTGTTGAAACACTGGTTGATAAGAGTATGAATTCTCCTGAGAATATCGTACAGAAGGGGTCCTTTGCAGTTCTGAGAGAGTGTGGCCCTCAACTGATGCAGGCCTGAATGTAGAGAGTTTAGGTGCCAGTGCATGGCTGCGAGTGTGGATCAAAGGGTCTTGAGGGAGAACTGTTGCTGGTGGTTTTGAATCTGTAGTCTACTGTTTGTCCTGTTCGGTTCTGAACTCTGCTGGTTTAAACGTGGTCTGGAGTCTGTGTGGGATGAGTGGCTTACGGAGGCAGGCACTGAGAAAGCAAATGTGGCTGTGGTAGCGAGTCTGTTTCAGGACATAGTTGAAGAGCTTCAGGACAAAGAAGATGACTTGGGGGTTGCAGTGAAAGAGGGACTCACTGAGATTCTTGGAGAGAGAGGAGGAAAACGTTTTCAAGGCAGGCATCCTTGCAAGAGGATTCGCAGTATGGTTAAAATCAACTATGTAAAACCAAAGAGTGCAGATGCTGGAAACCAGAGTCGAGATTAGAGTGGTGCAGAAAAAACACAGCAGGTCAGGCAGCATCCGAGGAACAGGAATATCGACGTTTCGGTCATCAGCCCTTCATCAGCATTCCTGGGTGAATCATCCACTCAACACCACTGGCTAACGACGGTGCAGCCACTACATCCTTGTCCTTTAGAATTATACATAGGGCTGTTCCATTATTTAGGATGGGGAAAGTTGGGGATCCCTCTCCTCCAGTAAGCTGTTTGCTCGTCCATCTCTATTTATAACTGGATGTGGCAGCACTGCAGAGCTTCGATCTGACCTGTTGGTGTTGAAATCATTTTACCCTCTCTATCTGATGATAGACCTTTTGTTTAGAACGTAACCAATCAAGTGTGGTAGCTTTAACAGGTAATAATCAGGCTGAGGTACACATTGTTCTGACTCTAGCATGTCCACCCACACTCGTCACTGAACAATAGATCAGCTTCATGGTAATCGTAGACTGAGGGATTATCCCGGTCAAAAAGTGACAGGTTGCGGTTGAATACAACTCTGCTTCTTCTGCTGCTGTGGTCTGCAGTACTACATCAATGTTAGATATTCTCCTTTCAGAGGGAGAGGAGCTCGAGTTTTAAAGAGAATTTTTGACCTGAAAATGATTTGAGGGCAACAAAAACTTGGTCACGAAAGAGGAGTCATAGAGTCGCAGAATCATAAAGTAATAAAATATGCAAACAGACCCTTCGGCCCAACGTGTCTATGTGCACCAAGTTTCCTGAACTATTCCTATTTGTCTGCATTTGGCACATACACACTCAAAACCTTTCCCATTCATGTTCCCATCCAATAGACGTTTCAATGTTGGAGGTATATTCCCCCTACCGTTTTCTCTGACAGCTCATTGCATATAATTAGCATAGTCTGTGCGAAATATTTACCACTTAGATCTCTTTTAAATCTCTCCCCTTTCACCTTAAGCCTTTGCACTTTGGTTTTGCACACCTCTTCCCTAGGGAAAAGGGTTTGGTCATTCACCCTATCCATGCTGCTCGTGATTTTATAAACCTCTATGAGATCTTCCACAACCTCCTACGCAATAGGGGAAAAAAGTCGCAGTCTATACAGGCTATCCTTTTATCTCAAAACCTCCAGTGTAATTGACACCATTTTAAATACTTTTGTACCCATTCCAGTTTATAACATCCTTCCTAAAACAGGACGACAAGAATTGTCCTCAGTTCTCCAAATGTAGCCTTCGCAATCTAGTGTTCAGCAATCACATGATGACCCACTCCTGTACTCAATTGCTCTGATCGATGACGTTGAGTGGGCCGATTGCCTTCCACATCACCCTTTCTAACTGATACTCCATTTTCAAGGAACTATGCAATAGCACCCTTGCTTCTCTCTGTTTGATAACACTTCTCAAGGCCCGATCATTAACTGTGTAACTCCTGCCCTGATTTGTGTGACAAAATGCAACACATCGCATGTATGGCCTCGTCAACAAACTTCCTATCTATGCTTCATATATTCTCGTCCAAGTCATTTATTAAAGTCATAAATAAATGTGCACACAATACTGGTCCTTGTGGCACACCGCAGCTCAAAACAAATCTCTCCCAGGATCCGCTGTCTCGCATTGTCAAGTCAATATTGTGTTTAATTGGATGGCTCCCTCTGATTCCCTGTCATCTAACCTTAGTAACAAGACTAACATATGAAACCATGTTGGACGTCACTAAGTTCCACGTAGAGAACGTATGCTGTTTTACCTTCATCAATCTTCTTGATAACCTCTTCAAACATTTCACCGAAGTTGGTGAAACAGAAATTCCCATACACAAAACCATGTTATCCATGATCAGTCCATGCCTTTCCAAATGCATGTAAATTCTCTCTCTCAGAAGCTCCTCTGAACATTTACCTATCCCTGACATCAGACTCACTAGTCTGTAATTCTCTATTTTTTCCTTGCAGGCATTTGTTTTTGGAAGAAGGTTACAACATTAACTCTCTTCCAGTCTTCCAATACCTCACTCGTGGCTGTCAATCACATCAAATAAACACCGAGATAACTGCAGATGCTGTAAATCAGTTAGAAAAACAGACGTTGCTGGAAAAACTCAACAGGCCTGGCAGAATAATAGCAGAGACCTCAAAGGTAACATTTTGGATCCAGTGATCCTTCCTCAGAACTCTCAGGAATGATAAAAATACTTTACCAAGGGCGCACGATAATTGTATCCGTTGCTCCCGATGCGGTCTCCTCTACATTGGGGAGACTGGGCGCCTCCGAGCAGAGCGCTTTAGGGAACATCTTCGGGCCTTCCGCACCAATTAACCACAACACCACGTGACCTAACATTTCAACTCCCCCTCCCACTCTGCCGAGGACATGGAGTTCATAGGCCTCCTTCACCGCTGCTCCCTCACCACCAGACGCCTGGAGGAAGAACGCCTCATCTTCCGCCTCAGAACACTTCAACCCCAGGGCATCAATGTGGACTTCACCAGTTTCCTCATTTCACCTTCCCCCACCTCACACTAGTTCTAAACTTCCAGCTTAGCACTGTCCCCATGACTTGTCCGGAATTGTCCTACCTGCCTATCTGCTTTTCCATCTGTCCACTCCACCCTTTCCTCCCTGACCTAGCACCTTCATCCCCTCCCCCACTCATCCATTGTACTCTATGCTACTTTCTCCCCACCCCTTCTCTAGCTTACCTCTCCACGCTTCAGGCTCACTGCCTTTATTCCTGATGAATGGCTTTTGCTCGAAACGGCGATTTCGAAGCTCCTTGGATGCTGCCTGAACTGCTGTGCTTTTCCAGCACCATTAATCCAGAGCCCCAATATTCCCTGTCATATCTTGTTCCTAATTTCTGCTGGCCTGGAACACAAACCAGAATATCCAGTCCCCGAACTCTCATTATCTCACTTTTGAAAGATTCCTACCTGTTGGAAGTCCCTTTACCTGCGAACAGCATCCGAATCTTCTGTTGAAAGTTCCTGCCTAACGGCATTAACATGTGCCTTGCCCTAATTCAAAACATTGACACGTGGACCAGTCCTATCCTTTCCCGTATCAATTTTCAAACCAGTAGAATTACGGTCAGTGGTCACAAAGTGCTCCAACTTTAACGGGTCAGTGACTTGCCCTGCTTTATTTTCCAAGAAGAAATAAAGTTTAGTACGAGAAGAGATCGGCCATGATCTTATTGAATGTCAAGGCAGGCGTGATTAGCCGAACGTCTGTAGTTATCAGGGTGCTTATTGGTGAGTGTGCGTAGGTGGGTGTGTGCGTGCGTGCACGCGCGCGTGTGTAAGTCTCTGTGTGTATAAGTCTGAGTGTGTGCGCGTGTTTGTGTGCATGCGCGCTTGTCTGTATGTGTGTATCTTTCTTTGTCTGTCATTCTGAGTGTGCTTTAATGTATTGGTTTGTGCATCTCATAATCTACATTTCTGAGCATTGGCATTTCTGTTCTTTTGGCAGTGAAGCCATTGCAACGGGAATCACAATGTCCTCCCTTACTCTGTCACTCCATTTGTCCCTCCCTCTTGTGTTTAAAGTGATAAAATACCACCGCCTGCTGGCCGCCCCACGCCACTACACTAGCAGCATCTTTATTTCAGAAGGGCATCAAAGTCAGTTACTCTCCATTTGAAATGATTTGAGTTGTTTTCATTGTCACGTGGACGCTAATGAGTGCAGTAAAATGTTGGTAATGTCTTCACTTATGACGCCATGTTAGGTACAAGAAATCTGGGTACAAATTCTTCAGTACTTTGTCCAAAATGGAAAGAATAAACAATGATAGCCAGCAGAAGAATAAAAATGGGAAAAAATGCAAGTGTCTCGGATCACAGTCTCTCATACTCCAGTCTGTACCAGAACCGAGGCTCCAGACAGCACCCGCGCCCAGTCACCAGACTACACTCGGCGTAGTCACCAGAATGCGCAGGCTTGACTCTCCAAATCGCGCTGGACCCAGTCTCCAGGCTGCACCAGGCCTCATTCTCCAGACCGCACCGAGCCCAGTCTCCAGTTCACACCAGACCCAGTCTTCAGAATGCACCATTCCCATTCTCCAGAAAGCACATTGCCCATTACACACTGGGACAAGTCTTCATGCCGCACTCATCTGTCTCCAGAACGCACCTCACCCGTTTCCCGGCCGCACTGTGTCCAGCCTCCAGACCGCAACAGTCGCAGTCTACAGACCACGCCGGCCCACGCCGGCAGACGCCTTGATAGATCAATTCATTGCTGTGGTCTGCATAGGTCTCCGTGCTGGACACTAACCTAGTCTGAGTTTATACGTCACTGTACTGCATGTGTCAAAATAGCTCCGAGAGATTAAAAGTTTATCTCGGCTGAGTTTACAGGTCAATGCACTGGCGTATTCTGCACAGTTTTATTTTTGCAATCTGCAGAATGCCGGGTTGGACCGAGCAAAGCTTGATCTACAGATTGCTCTGTGCTGAACAGATATGTCTTCCAATTTGATGAATCTCTTGGTGGAGTAAAAATGTGATGTAATTAAACATTTCAGCTGATATGGCAATGCCTTTAGATATTACTGTCGTGATTATACTCTCCGTCTCTCACTCCCTTGATGGAGCAGTACAACCATGCATCGTACATCATGTTGATGAAAGTCCACTGTCCTGGCAGCAGCCATGGCATCTTCATTCGGGAGCAGTCAGCGCATTCGCATCGTCTTCGCGTCTCTATCTAGAAAGAAAGGATGGCCTGGCGAATACAGACCATGCCCCTGTAAAATGACTCAATACATTAACACTCTCACCAGTCCTCACCGCTACCCGACCACATCAAAATGTTCCGTCTGTACTGAGAGCAATGGGGCCCCCGGGAACATCAGGGAGCTGACCATCAGGGAGATGGAGCAATACTTTCCATGTCTCAACGGGTTAGAATGATCCATGCAGTAAACATGTGTGACTAATGTCTATTATCTTTATCCTTTTATGTCATATACATCCTGCTATTCTTCCTGTAAAGTCAGAGATTCACAGTTACCCACGTTATATTCCAGCCTCCAAATTGTTGTATATTGCTTAATCAATTAAAGATTCACTACTCTCGCTTGATAACTTTAATTCCTGCTGATCTTAGTGAGAATACGTTTGTTCCATTTCTCGACAATTACAAATAACTGAGTCCCGATCACTCGTCAGTGTGTCGCTGCAGTTATTAATTTGTGTTGAACAGATACAGACTGATTTATCGCTAACTTATCCCTGTTCTAGGCTTAGTAAACAGTCTTCCCCGTATACCTGTGTAGCAGCTTTGAAAGGCTGAATATGCCCTTCCATTTTCTGTGTCACCGATATAAGAGATTAAACGATCTGATCCAATTGATGAGTAACAGGCTCGAATGGCTGAATGGCCTAATTCTATTGCTTTTAAAACTCTGATTGGGCTGAATAGCCTACTTTAGTATGGATGTAATTGGGAATGGTGACGAATATTTTGGCACCATCAGTGAACAGTACACATCTGACTTTGTGCTGATAGCCCACAGTGCCTCAGGGATGCCCAGTTTCAATTTGCTCGGTCCTTCAGAAGTATGCCCTACTTCGCAGGAGGTAGTTCCAATTAACACAGTGGGCAGTATCTTCAGTATGAGGCTCAGACGTTTCCTCCGCCAGGACTGTGTGCTGGGTGCGCCTACAGATGCTTTTAGGGAAAGATCCATCTGTGAGAACTACTTTGATGAGATTGTTTCTCTCTTCTGGACTCCCACGTCCTTTCCCACAGACTAGATGCTGTATGTTAGAAGCCTCTCCATGCTCACTCTTTCGTGAAACTGTGGAGACACTCTTGGTGATGGACACTGAAGTCATGCAACCAGAGTGCGTTCTGTGTCCTTATCACTCTCAGTATTTCCTCTGATTTGCTTTCAAATTCGAATTGAACTGAGTTATCTCTGAGGGGTGATGGCAGTAGACACCCATCATCAGGCGATCTCCTTGACCAGCTTTGACCTTTACCATGAGATTTCCCGGGTTCTGGAATGAATGTTGAGGGAATACGAGTCTAACTACTTTCCTGACCGCATCCTACGGTTTCCCCATCACCGGTGAGACAGGATATACCCAGGGTGGGTGATGGGTCTTCATGAAATATTGCCCATCAGTTCTCGTTCTGTTAATATGACGGTGTCACACTGTTTCCTGACGGGACGTGTTGCACCGCAAAAGCACAGCACGTCAGGGAGCATCCAATGGGCAGGATAATTAACGATTCCGGCAGATAGCCTTGAATTGGAATGAGACTTGTGGAACAAGGGATGGCTGACAGATAAATGGAAGGGTTTGTGGTTGGGGGTAACGCATCTGAGAATGCAATAGGAGGATGAAAAAGGCGGAGAATGTGATAGAATGAGAGGAGGGTGGAGCGGATGGATGGGAAAGGTGATGAACAGGTGAAGAAGGCTGTGCTCAGTTCGAGACTTTGGACGGGAAAAACGTGCGGGAGGGGAATTTAGTAAAACGGTAAAATCCACTTTGAACCCCTGTGGTTGCAACGTCCCATGGTGGACGATTATGTGTTCATCCTACAGGCACTGGGAGCTTTGGGATTGGCAATGGAGAAGGCCCACGACCTGTGTCTTTGGCGGAGTAGGAGGTGGAGTTGAAGTGTTCAGCCACTGGACGATGTGTTTCATTGGTGCCGAAGTCCCAGAGACGTTCCCTGTCATGCTCCACAAGTTGGCGGCCTGTTTCCCCATTGTCGAAGAGACACATCGGGTGCGACAGATGCTGTAGATGACATTTGTGGAAGTACAAGTAAATTTCTGTCGGATGTGGAAGGATCCTATGGGCCTTGGATGGAGGTAAGGGGGTAGGTGAGGGTGATGGTTGAGGACGGAGAGGAGGGAAGTGGGCATGTGCTGGAGGGCATCGTCGACCACGTGGGAGTGGAAATTGTGGTATTTGAAAATGAAGACATCGGGGATTTTCTGAGATGGAATTGGTCATTCTGGGAACAGATGCAGCAGAGTCAGAGGAATTGGGAATAAAGGATGGCGTTTTTACAAGAGGGAAGATGTGAGGAGCTGTCGTCGAAATAGACTGTGGGAGTCGATTTGTTTGCAGCAGAATATCTGACATTCCTCACAATACCCTATCCCTGACATTATTTGTGAAGGGCCGGTCATCATTGAATTGACCAAATGATAATGTCCCGAGGTAAGTTATCAGTTACTGCGAGAAGGAGACACTGTTCCGGAGTCGCCTCAGGAGGTGAAAGGGATTAATCTGTTTCCCTGCGTTTACATTTCTTCACGACGAGGATTGACCAGAATTTAAAGAAAAAGACTGAAATTTCGTACTTCCATTTATTTTCAAAGAACTGGGAGAGAATCCTTCAGGATGGCAATGTTTTCACGCTCCGTATTAGAAACTGAAAATAAATAAATTACCTGTATCTTTTCTCGCGTTGTCGAGTGTGTTCTTATGCATGTGCCCCTGTGTGTTTGAGCACGAGGGTTTCTTGTGATTCATGACACGTATTTGTCAGTAAATCAGAGCTTTCCATTTGTTATTTAAGCTCCAATTATTTTACTAAATCTTGAATGCAGTGACACATTTGAAAACCTCACACAGCCCTCAGTTTAACTGGTCACGTTGCCACCAGGCTGATGGATAATGTGTTTGTCTTTCTTCCTCACAGTTAACGTAGTGACGACCTACGTCCTGCTTTATAAAGATTGTGGATTGGCTCCTTGTGTCAGACGGTACTTGGGGGCAATGGCAGCAGCGGATCTACTGGTCATTATCTTCGACGTGATATTGCGACACATTCCCATTGTTTATCGGGAACAGTTTTATTTCCTGTGGGAAATCTCTGTGTGTAATATCCACGCTGCCCTGCTTTATGCAGCCACTAACTGTTCTATCTGGTTCACCGTCGCTTTCACCTTTGATCGATTTGTGGCCATTTGTTGCCAGAAGTTAAAACGTAAATATTGTAGTGAGAAAACGGCGGCTGTGGTTCTGGGAACAGTGACTGTGTTAAGCTGTTTATCAAACATTTTGTGGTATTTTATGCTCTCAGCTCGGTATGGGCAGATGAACTACCCGTCGTTTTGTTATGCAGCAGATGGTGTTGGAACCTCCCGTGTCTGGACGTCAATCGAGTTCCTCCATCACATTCTAACCCCAGTTCTCCCATTTCACCTGATTCTTCTGTTCAATGTTTTCACGGTCAGACACATTTTAGTGACCAGCAGGGCCCGTAGGAGACTCCGGGCTCACACCAATGGGGATGCTCAGTCTGACACAGAAATGAGAATCAGGAAAAAAATCCATCATTTTACTGTTTATGATCTCGGCTAATTTCATCCTGTTATGGTCAACGATAATGCTGTATTCAATATGGAAACGGATGTATGGTATTGGGTATAACTCTGTGTATCTCCATTACTTTGTGCGAGAACTAGGATTCATGCTGCAGCTCCTCAGCTGCTGCACAAACACCGTGATTTATGCAGTGACCCAGACAAAGTTCAGACAGAAGCTGAAGAATGTGATGAAATATCCCTTTACCCAAATTCATCAATCAATCATATACATTCTTTCATCAATCCATCCGCAATTTTATCATTTCAGTTCAGTGTTTCAGCGATGAAGCCGATTGTCCCTGTGGTAACAGATTGAGGGTAACGCTGGTTTATCCATCCTTATCTCACGGTTGTGGGGGTAGGTGTAGGTTGTTCCAAGACACAGCTCAATGTTTCTCACTGCACAGCGGCCAGTGGGAAAAGGCAACACCCCACTGACTGTATCGATCACTTCAATTTGTAAACAAGAAAAATGTTCATTAAAAAGTGCATGGCAGCAGAGAAAAGGATATTGTTGTTTATCATTGTGTTAAATAAACTGAGTTGGAGAGAGACAGACTTAACCCCAATTCCCAGTCCTCAGGGATTAGGAGGAGACCGGGGCCTGAGCTCAGGGGTTAAGTTGAACTAACACTGTCGTTGCTTTCACCACTGGGTCCCCCCGCCCCATTCCAAAGTGGCTTTCAGCAGAATTCATCTCTACTCTGTTACCCCCTTCTCCACTGAAGCACATCTGTCTCGCTATCTATATCCTTCGTGCGCCCCCCACCCCGCTCACGCCCTCTCTTGCACACTGTTCGAATTTCCTCTCCCTTCTCTTTCCTCTCATTTCTCTCCCTCTCGCTCCACACACTCTTGCTTTCTTTCCTCCTTTCCCTTTCACTGGCTGTCTTCACCCATCCCGTTACCTATATCTTACACACCCCACGGTTTCTCCACTCACCTCTAATCGTATCTCTCCCCCTTCATTTCTCTCTCAGAGTTGGTAGACAGAGTGTGGGAGGGCGTGTGGAAAGAGTAAGAAAGAAGCGCCGAGGGAGAGGAGGCGAGGAGTAGAGAGAGAGTCTGAGTGCAGACAGAGAGATTGGGAGAGAGTGGGGAAGAGAGAGATGGTCGAAGAGGTAGAGAGAGAGAATGGAAATGGTGAAAAGAGAGGGAGTGGCACAGTGAGAGATTTGGGGATGGGTAGAAAGATTAGATTAGATTACTTACAGTGTGGAAACAGGCCCTTCGGTCCAACAAGTCCACACCGACCCGTCGAAGCGCACACACCCAGACCCTTTCCCCTACATTTACCCCTGCACCTAACACTACAGGCAATTTAGCATGGCCAATTCACCTAACCTGCACATTTTTGGACTGTGGGTGGAAACCGGAGCACCCAGAGTAAACCCACGCAGACACGTGGAGAATGTGGAAACTCCACACAGTCAGTCACCTGAGGCGGGAAACGAACCCGGGGCTCTGGCGCTGTGAGGCAGCAGTGCTAACCACTGTGCCACCTTGCCGCCCACAAAGAGTGTGGGAGGGGTTAGAAAGAGAGAGTGGGAGGGGTGTATATAGAGAGAGAGGTGAGTGAGATAAAGATGGAGGTGAGACAAAGTGAGAGTGGGAGTGGTAGAGAGAGAGAGATGGGTTTAAAAGAGTGAGCGTGGGAAGCAGTAAAGAGAGTAAGAGTGGGAGGGGTTAGGTGAGAAGCGAGACTGTGGCGTGGGAGACCATGAATGGGAGGAGGAAAGAGAGAAAGAGTGAGAGAAGGAGAGAAGTCTTAGAGTGGTAAGAGGGCGAGAGTGTGTACAGATTCGTTGGAGGGTCGAGTGGTGTGGAGAAGTGAAGAGACACATAGAGGGTGTTTCGAGTGAGAGTGCAGGGGTTATCGAGAGAGAATGGGAGGGTTTGAGGCAGTGGGATGTGGTAGAGAGAGACATGGAGGACAGAAAAAGAGAGACAGAGTCAGAGCTGGGAGACAGAGTGAGAGTAGCAGAGGAAACGACAGCGTTGGAGGGGCAAGAGACAAAGAGAGAGGGAAATGGGTAGAGAGAAAGACGAAAAGACGGAGTGCGGAGGAGCGACAGAGATAGTGGGAGGTGTTTGAGAAAGAGTGCGAGGGGGTGAGAGAGAGTGAAAGGGAGAGGGGTAGAGAGAGAATTCGGGGGGATAGAGAGAGGGAGAGGGATAGAGAGAGAAAGACAGAGTTGGAGGGGGTGAGAGAGAAATCCAACGGGAGGAAGGTAGAGACAGAGTCGGAAAGGGGCAGAGTGAGATGAGAAGTGCGTGGAGGAAAGGGAGAGTTTGGGAGGGGCGTAGAGAGAAACGTCGTAGGGTAGAGAGCAGAGGAGGGGGTGAGGGAGTGGGAGGGGAGTAAGGAAAGAGAGGTGTAGGTGAAACAGATTGGAAGGGGTAGAGTGAGTCGGAGGGTATAGACAGTGGGAGGCGTGTATAGAGAGAGATCAAGTGTGGAAGAGAGACAGGGGAATCCAAGACAGAGAGTGGGGGGGTAAGAGCGAGAGAGGGATTGGGGAAGGGATAGAGGGGGGAAGGAAAAAGAGAGAGAAAGGGAAGGAGGGAAAGACGGGAGAGGGAAGAGACAGAAAGGGAGACATCGTGGGACGAGAGGAGAGAGAAAGGGAGTGAATGGGTGGACAGAGAGAGGATGATTGAAGAGAGAAAGACAGAAAGCAACAGAGAAAAAGACAGAGTGGGAAATTGGTAGAGAGAGAGAAAGAGAGGGAGTGAGTGGGCTAGAGAGAGGGTGCAGTAGGGGAGAGAGAGAGAAAAAGAGGGAGGGAGTGGGCTACAGAGAGGGGCAGTAGTCTGGAGAGGGTTTCGAAGATGAGAGTGAAAGGTCGTGCGAGGGGATTAGAGCCAGAGAGCGAGGGAGGGGGAGAAAGAGGGGGAGGGGGGAGAGAAAGTGTGGGAGAGGAGGGAGAGAGTGTAGGAGATGTTAAGAGGGAGAGAGTGCAAGCGGGGTGGACAGAGAAAGAGATAAGGAGGGGAAGGGAATGAGTGGGGACAGGAGAGAGGGAGAGATAGGGGGGAATGAAATGAGAAAGAATGTGTGGAAGAGAGGCATTGGGGAAGAGGGAAGGAGAGAGAGATGAAGTGGTGTAGGGTGAAAGAGAGAGCATGGGGTAGCGCAAGATATTGGAAGCAGGTAGAGAGAGTAGGTATTATAGAGCGAGTGGGACTGAAGAAAGAGTGGGAGTGGGGTACAGAATGAGGTTAGAGAGAGAGAGAGTGGGAGTGAGGTAGAGAGCGAGGGAGAGTGGGGTGTGTAAAGAGTTAAAGTGTGGCGGAGTGAGAGAGAGACAATGAAAGGGGTACAGCGTTAGTGAGAGGAGGAAGAGCGAGAGTGAGAGGGGGAAATCGACAGTCGGAAGTGGAATAGAGCGAGAGAGTGAGAGAGGAATAGAGTGAGAGTGTGTGTGGGGGAACAGAGAGGGAGGGAGGAGGTTAGAGAGAGAGTGGGAGGCAGAAGAGCAAGGGTTCGAGGGGAAGAGACAGAGAGACAGCGAGTGCACTAGAGAAACTGCTTGGGTTGAGAGGGAATAAGTGGGAATGGAAGAAAGAAAAAGAGAGGGAGGGAGTGGAGTGGAGAGAGTGAGATAATGTTAGTTGGTAGAAAGAGAATGGGAGCGTGTTGTTGAGAGAGTGCAAGTGTGTCAGAGATAGAGGGAGGGTGATAGGTAGAGTGGGATATAGTTCGAGAGGGGGGAGAGGCAGGGGTGTAGAGGGAGAGACTCAGTGAGAGAGCGCAGAGAGAGAAACAATGGGTGGTGAGACAGTGAAGAAGGGTAGAGAGTGAGAGCGGGAGAGGTTGAGGGAATGAGTTGCAGAAAGGTAAAGTGAGTGGGCGGTAGAAAGATAGAGATAGAGACAGAGTGAGAGGGAGTGTGGCAGAGAAAAAATTGGAAGGGTGTGGAGAAATTGGGAGCGGGGTAGGTAGAGAGTGGGATGGTGGAGACAGTGAGTGTGAGGATGTGCGAGAGAGTGGAAGGGGTATAGAGAGAGAGAAAGTAGGAGGAGCGTAGAAAAATAGAAGAATGCAAGGGGATAGACAGAGATATTGGGAAGGGTGTGGAGAGAATGGTGAGAGGTAGAGAGAGAGAGTTCAGTGCCAGTGAGAGACAGTGTGGGAGGGAGTGTGGCAGAGAGAGAGTGCAAGGATATAGAGAAAGAGTGGGACTGGGGTAGAGAGCGAGATTGATGTAGATACAGAGGGAGCAGGGGACAGAGTGTGCGGGGGTAGAGAGAGGGGAGGGGATTGAAAGAGAGTGGGAGGAGGTTGATTGACGGAGGGGCTGACAGAGAGATGGTGGGAGGAGTTAGAGAGGGAGGAGGGGAGAGAGGGTTGGCGTTGGGTAGAGTGAGATGTAGACGGAGGGGTTGGAGACAGAGTGGGGGGAGAAGAGACAACGAGGGAGTGTGTTGGAGTGGGTAGAGAGAGTTGGGGGAAGAGTGATAGATAGTCGGAGGGGAGAGAAAAGAGAGTAATTGCAGTGGAGACAGTGGAAAATTCAAAGTATGGGTGGTAGGGAGAGAGAGGAATGATGGAAGAGGAGGAATGCAGGAGAGAGGTAGTGGGAGATGGTAGAGAGAGGGTGGAGGTGGGAGGGAGTGGGAGGAGGGTAGGGAGAGTGGAGGGTAAAGAGAGAGTGGGAGTGGGCAAAAAAGAAATGGGGAGCGGAGAGAATTTCAGGGATAAGAAAGACAGTGTGGGAGGGCTGAGAGGGAGAGGGAGTGGGACAGACAGAGAGTGGGAGTGGGTCAAGAGATAGAGATAAGTAAGGGCAAGAGAGAGAGACAGGGTAGAGAGAGTTTGAATGGGAGGGTGACGGAAAAAGAGGCAGAGGAGGGGAGCAGAGAGTGGGAGGGCGTTCGAGAGACATGATGTTCGAGGGGAGTGAGACAGGGTGCTAGCTTGGTTGACAGAGAGAGTGTGAGAGAGAAGTAGAGATAGAGTTCGGGGCTCGAGAGAGAGAGAGGCAAAGTAGGAGGGAATGAGGAAGTCGGAGATCGGAAGAGGATAGAGAGAGTGGGAGTGTGGTAGCGAGAGAGAGAGTGGGGTAGATGGAGCGGAGGAGGGTGGAGAGAGTGAGTGGGAGGGGTAGATAGAGAGAGTTGAAGTTGAAGGGATTTAGAGAGAGAGGGGAGGCAGGGAGAGAAAGCAAGGGGTTAGAGAGAGAGAGGGATGGATGTAGAGAGAGTGGGAGAGGAATAAAGAGAGAGTGGGAGAGAGGTAGAAAGAGACAGTGGGAGGGAGAGAGCGAGAGAGAGTGGGAGGGAGTGTGGCAGAGAGAGAGTGCAATTGGGTAGAGTGAGAGAGTGGGATTGGAGTAGAGAGGGAGAGTGGGATAGATAGAGAGAGGCGGTGTAGAGACTGTACCGGGGTAGAGAGAGAGACAGTGCGGTGGGGGGTGGAGAGAGTGATTGGGAGAGGTTTTAGAGATAGAGTATTAGAAATGGTAGAGAGAGTCGCACGAGTTTAGAAAGAGAGAGAGGGGTGAGCGAGGAAGAGAGTGGGAGGGAGTTGAGATATAGAGAGAAAGAGTGGGAGTGGAAGAGAGAGAGAGGGATGTGGGTAGAGAGAGATGCAGAGGGAGTCAACAGAGACAGCTAGAGTTGGGGGATAAAGAGAACGAAGGAGAGAGATGGAGTGGACAGAGAGAGTGTGGGAGGGGAAGATAAAGAGTTAGACGGAGGGGCTAGATAGAGAGAGGGAGTGGGGTGGAGAGATAGAGTGGGACGAGGATAGGGAGTGTGGGAGGATGTAGAGAGATAGAGTGAGAGTGGAGAAGAAAGAAAAGGGAACGGAGAAAGACAGTGGCAGGGGTTAGAGAGAGAGATTGAGTGGGTCAGAGCTAGAATGGGAGGTTGTTGCGAGACAGACGGAAGGAGAGTCTAAATAGAGGGACTGGATTCGGGGTAGAGGGATAAACTGAGCTGGAGAAAGAGAGAAGGGAGGGGTTTAGAGAGACACAGTGTTGGAGGGAGAAGAGAGGGAGAGCGAGATCGGTTGACAGAGAGAGTGGGAAGGGAAGAGAGAGCAAGTGGTGGATCGAGAGAAAAAGAGAGAGCAGAAATGCGGTAGAGGGAGAGGTCGTTCGGGAAAGAGAGAAACAGAGGGAGTGGATGGAGAGAAAGAGAGAGAGGAGTGGGTTAGAAAGAAAGACAGTGAGAGGATGTCGAGTAGAGAGCGAGTGGTACGGAAAAGAAAGAAAGAGAGTGAGAGGGGAGGAGAGAGATAGATCCTGGGAGGGGAGTAGCGAGAGGGAGTGAGGGGATAGAGAGACAGTGGGGTTAGAGAGAGTGTGGGGGTGTCGAGAGAGTGAGTGCAAACACATCAGTCGGAGAGTATGAGAGGGGAACACAGAGAGTTGGAGTTGGTAGAAATGGGGTCGCATGAGAGAAGGATAGAGAGTGGGAGGGAGCAAACAGTGAGGGAGAGTGGTAGGGGTTAGAGAGAGAGGGGGAGTGGGTTAGGTATACAGATAGATAGATAGATAGATAGATAGATAGATAGATAGATAGATAGATAGATAGATAGATAGATAGATAGATAGATAGATAGATAGATAGATAGATAGATAGATAGATAGATAGATAGATAGAGAGAGAGAGAGGGGGGTGCAGAGAGACATTTGGAGGGACACAGTCAGATGGGAGGAGAAAGATAGTAGGAGGTGTAGTTAGAAACTGAGAGATGGAGTAGTGAGAGAGGGGGAAGACAGAGAGATTAGGAGGAGTAAGAAAGCGAGAGGAAGTGAAAAAGAGAATGAGAAGGGGTAGACACAAATGGAGAGAGAAGAGACAATGGGAGGAGAAGAAAGAAAGAGAAAGGGATTTCGCCAGAGAGAGTGGGTGGATTGTGAGGGAGTGAGTGCGAGTGGACAAGAGAAAGAGAGGGAGGCAGTGGAGTGGAGATAGGTAGGTGGCATGGGGTAGGAATAGACTTGAAGTGAGAGAGAGTTGGAAGGTGATAGAAAGAATGGGACGGTAAGACAGAGTAGGAGGGTGTAGAGAGATAAGGAGTGAGATGGATGTGCAGCGAGTCTGTGAGATGGGTAGACATAGAAGGTTTGGGAGGTTGGAGAGTGGAGAGGTGTAGAGGGAGAGAGTGGGAGAGGGAGAGGGAGAGAGATTGGGATAGAAGTCCGTTGACTTCAGGGTTAGAGAGAGATAGATTGGGAGGGAGTGTGACAGAGAGAGTGGAAGGTGCTGGAGTGAGAGGAAGGTGGTAGAGAGAGAGTGGGAGTGTGGTAGTGAGGGAGCGTGTGATTTTCAGCAATGGGAAGGTGGAGACAGTAAGTGGGAGGGGGAAGTGAGAGTGAGACTGGGAGGGGTTTAGAGAGAGAGTGTGAGGGGGCAGACAGAGAGAAAATGTGAGGGAGGTAGAGAGACTGAGCGAGGGGAGTAGAGAGAGAGAGTTTGGGAGAGTGGTGAAGACAGAGTTCGGGAGTAGAGAGAGAGAAAGAGTGGGAGGTAGTGTGGTAGAGAAGTAGAGTGTAAGAGGATAGGGAGAATGAGAGCGGGATTGTGATAGAGACGGTGAAAGAGTTCGATAGAATTGGGTAGGGGAGTGACACGCGAGGGACAGCGGGAGAGAGAGAGGGAGTGGGATAGAGACAGAGGGGGAGGGTGGAGAGAATGAGTGAGGTAGTTTTAAGAGAGACAGTGGCAGGTGCAAGAGAGAGAGAGTCGGAAGGGGTTTAGAGAGAGAGTGGGAGGGGTTGGACAGAGACAGACTGCAAGGAAGAGAGCTTATGTGTGTGTGTAGAGAGAGAGATTGGGAGAAAGATAGAGAGGGTGTGAGCGGTGTAGACAGAGATTAGGAGAGCGATAAAGAGTATGTGGTAGGGAATTTGGCAGAGAGGGAAACTGCAAGGGAGTAGAGAAAGTGGGATTGGTGCAGAGAGGGAAAGTTGTGTAGATAGAGAGGGAAGTGGAGTGAATGCGCGAGGGGTTAGATAGAGAGTGGGGTAGAGAGGGGGTGTATGGAGACAGTGAGTGAGATAGGTTTGAGAGAGTGGGAGGCGTCAGAGAGAGAGAAGAAGGGAATGACAGAGAGAGATAGAGGGAGGATGTAGAGAGAGACGGAGGGGAGAAAGAATGGGAGGGAGAAGAGAGAATGAAAGAGAGATGAAGTCGGTAGAGAGAGTGGGACGGGAACAGAAAGATAGTCAGGGGTGTAGATAGACTTAGGGGCGGGGTGGTGACAAATGATGTGTGAGGCAGAGGGAGGGAATTAGGGAGAGAGAGGGATGGGGGAGTGGGGTAAACTGAGAGGGGGAGGGTAGAGAAAGGGGCAGTGGATTAGAGAGCAGCAGGAGAGTAGAGAGTGGGACAGAGTAGAGAGAGAGAGACTTCGTGTGGGCAAGAGAGGAAGGGGAGCGGAGAGACAGAGTGTGGGAGGGGTTAGAAGGAGAGGGTGGGAGGGTGTAGAGAGACAGAGGGAGGGAAGGTTAAGAGAGAGAGTGATAAGATTCGATGTGGAGAGTGATTGAGTGGGGAAAGCAGTCAAAGAGAGAGATGGAAGGGAAGAAATAGAGAGAGAGCAAGGCGGTTTCCACGACTGTTGTTGGGGAGAAGAGTCATCGTGTGAGCTCGGTAGACAGATAGAGAGTGGGATCAGAAGAGAGAGAGGGGTGGAGAGAGAAAGAGAGTAAGCAGGAGTGGGTTAGAGAGAGAGAGATCGTTTGTGGGGGAGCGAGAGAGAGAGAAGGAGTGCGGTACATAGAAAGAGGGATGGTGAAGAAAGACAGGGAGAGAGTGGGAAGGGGAGAGGGAGAAGGATACTGGGAGGGGATAGAGAGAGAGGGAGGATGGGTTCGAGGGAGAGAGAGCGGGGTTAGACAGAGTGAGAAATAGAGAGATATGGAGTGTAGTAGAGATAGACTATGGGGTCGAAAGTGAATGGGAAGGCTTTAGAGAGAGAGTGGGAGTGTAACAGAGAGATCGGGAGGGTGATTGAAAGAGGGGAATTGTGCAGACAGAGGAATGGGAGGGATGGAGAGAGAGAGAGAAACACTGGGAGGGGTGCGAGTCAAACAGAATGGCAGCTTTAGAGATGGGTAGAGAGAGATTGGGAGACGCTTCAAGATACAATTCGGGGTCGAGAGATAGAGGCAGAGTGGGAGAGAATGTGGAAAAGGTGGAGAGTGCAACGGAGTGGAGAGAGTGTAAAAGTGTGATGGAGAGACGGAATGAGGTAGCAAGAGAGAGGGAGGCGTTTGGAGAGCGCGAGTAGGAGGGGTATAGAGAGAGAATGGAAGGGGTTTTGAAGGAGAGAATAGATGCGGGTAGACAGCAAGAGATTGCGAGGGGTTAGAGAGATTGGGAGGGCGTGAGAGAGAGTGGGAGAGCGGTAAAGATATCGTCCTGGGTAGAGAGAGAGACAGAGTAGGAGGGAGCGTGGCAGAGAGAGAAACTCCAAGGGTAAGAGAGAGAATGTGGGATTGGATTAAGGGAGAGAGTGGGTTAGTTAGAGAGTGGGTTGCTGCAGACAGTAAATGGGAGGTGTTGCCAGAGAGAGTGGGAGGTGGTAGAGAGAGGGGAGGGAATGAGAGAGAGTTAATGGGAGGAGGTAGAGAGGGATGGAGAGAACGTGAGGGGAAGAGAGAGGGAGGTGAGTAGAGAAAGATGCAGAGGGAGAGAATGGAGACAGAAAAAGTGAGAGGGTGAAAGGCAACGAGGGAAAGACAGTTGGAGTTGGTCGAGAGCGACAGTGGGAGTGGAGGAAGAGAGATAGTGGGGTAGTAGAGAGAGAGGGCAGGGTGGAGAGAGAGAAGAATGATGATAGAAAGAGAGAGTAGGAGGGGCTATCGTGAGAAAGTGGTTGGCAGATAGAGTGGGAGGGGCAGAGAAAGAGTGGGACGAGGTGAGAGAGGGAGGGAAGAGAGAGAGGGAGGTGAAAGAGAGAAAGAGAGAGAGTAGGTGGGGTGGAGAGAGAGGTAGGTGGGTAGAGAGAGATGCAGAGGGAATGATTGGCGACAGTGGGAGGGAGAAGAGAGAATGAAAGAGAGTGATGGTGTCGGCAGAGAGAGTGAGAGGGGAACAGAAAGATTGTCGGAGGGGGAAGATAGAGAAAGGGAGTGGGGTGGAGACATCGGGTGTGCGAAAGAGAGAGTGAGATGGGTGTAGGAAGATGGAGGGATGAGGGGGTGAGGGGGAGTGGGGTAAACAGAGATATAAGGAGGGGCTGGAGAATGGGGGATTTGGGAGAGTGAGCAGAAGGAGGGTGGAGAGAGTGGGACATTGGAGAGAGAGAGACAGTGACTGTGTGGTAGGGGAAGAGAGAAATTGGGAACGGAGAGAGAGACAATGTGGGGTAGAGAGAATTAGTGCAAACACATTGGAAGGGGAGAGTGTAAGGAGAAGATAGAGAGTGGGAGAAGTGAGAAAGCGACAGAGAGCTGAAGTGTGGTAGTGCGGTTAGAGTGGAATACAGAGAGTTGGAGGGAGGAGAAAGGGGGTCGCATGAGAGAAGGATAGAGAGGGAGAGGTACAGAGATGGGAGGGAGAACAGAGAGCGGAATAAGGATAGAGATAGAGAGCGAGGGAGTGGGGTAAATATATGTATATATATATATATATATATATATATATAGAGAGAGAGAGAGAGAGAGAGAGGGAGAGAGAGAGAGAGATTTCAGAGAGAGGCAGTTAGAGTGATAGAGTCGGATGAGAGGAGAGAAAAAGTGGGAAGGGGAGAGAGAGAGGCAGGGGGTAGATGAGATTGGGAGTAGTAAGAAAGAGAGAGTCAGGGAAAGAATTAGAAGGGGTAGAGACAGAAGGAGAGAGTAGAGAGAGAATGGGAAGGAGAACAGAGAAAGAGAGAGGGAGTTCAATGGAGAGAGTGGGCGGATTGTGAGGGAGTGAGTGGGAGTGGAAAAGAGAAAGAGAGAGTGGAGTGGAGAGAGATAGTGGTAGGGGGTAGAAAGATAATGAGTGTGGTTAAGAGAGTGTGTTGGAAGGTGATGAAAAGAGTGGGACGATAAGAGAGGGAGAGTGGGACAGCGTGGACAGAGAAGGAGTGGGGCGGATGTACAGAGAGACAGTCGGAGGGGGTAGACCTAGAAACAGTGGGAGATTTTAGAGTGGAGTGGGATAGAGGGAGAGAGTGGGAGAGGGCGAGGGACAGAGACTGGGAGAGAGGTAGACAGAATTCAGGGTTAGAGCGAGAGAGACAGATTGGGAGGGAGTGTGGCAGAGAGAGAGAGATTGGAAGGTGGTAGAGAGAGAGTGGGAGTGGGGTAGTGAGAGAGAGTGGGGAGGTAGTCAGGAGGAGAGTGGAGAGAGTGAGTGGGAGGGGGTAGGGTGAATGAGACTGGGAGGGGTTTAGAGAAAGTGTGTGAGAGAGTAAACAGAGAGAAAATGCGAGGGTGATAGAGAAAGACAGAGGGAGGGTTGTAGAGAGAGAGAGTGGGAGCGTGGTGCAGAGAGAGTTCGGCAAGAGAGAGAGAAAGGGTTAGAACGAGTGTGGCAGAGAGGTAATGATGGTAAGTAAGAGTATAGGGGAGAGAGCGGGATTGTGGCAGAGATGGAGAATGGATTTGATAGTTTTGTGTAGGGGAGAGACGACGCGAGGGGTTAGCGAGAGACAGAGACAGAGAGTGGGATAGGGAGGGGAAGGATGGAGAGAGTGAGTGAGATAGTTTTGAGAGAAACTGTGGCAGGTGGAAGAGAGAGAGAGTCAGAAGGGGTTTAGAGAGAGAGTGGGAAGGGGCGGACAGAGAGAGAATGCAAGGGAGAGAATGTGGGTATCTGTAGACAGAGAGATTGGAAGAGCAGTTGAGAGTGTTGGAGCATTGTCGACAGAGATTAGGAGAGCGGCAGAGAGAGTGTGGAAGAGAGGTAGAGAGGGAGTTCGGGGGTAGAGTGAGAGAGTGGGCGCCAGTGCGGCAGAGAGAGAGAGTGCAAGGGAGTAGAGGCAGTGGGATTGCTGTAGAGAGGGAGAGTGGTGCAGATAGAGAGGGGAGGGGAGAGACTGCTCGAGGGGTAGAGGGAGAGAGTGGGGTAGAGAGGGGGATGTTGGAGATAGTGAGTGGGATAGGTTTGAGAGAGAGAGTGGGAGGCGTCAGAGAGAGAGAAGGATGGAATGACAGAGAGAGAGAGGGAAGCAGTAGAGAGAGAGAGAGGGAGGGGAGAGAATGGGAGTGGGAAGAGAGCAAGAGAGAGTGGGCGGGGTAGAGAGAGAGGGAGGTGGGTAAAAAGAGAGATGCAGAGGGAAGGACAGGGGGGAAGAGACAGCGTGTGAGCTCGATAGACAGATTGAGAGTGAGATCGGAAGAGAGAGCGGGTGGTGAGAGAAAGAGAGAGCAGGAGTGGGCTAGAGAGAGAGATTGTTTGTGGGGAGAGAAAGAGAAAGAGGGAGTGTGGTACAGAGAAAGAGGGATGATGAAGATAAAGAGGGAGAAAGTGGGAGGGGAAGAGAGAAAAAGATAGTGTGAGGGAGAAGAGAGAATGAAAGAGTGATGGAGTCGGTAGAGAGAGTGGCACGGGAAAAGAAAGGTAGTTGTACGGGGATAGATAGCGAAAGGGAAAGGGGTAGAGACAGAGGGTGAGTGACAAAGAGGCAATGGAGGAGAGAGTGAAAGGGATGAGGGGGAGGGAAAGTGGTAAACCGCGAGAGGAGCATGCGGAAGAGAAAGGGGAGATGGGACAGAGAGCAGCAGGAGGGTAGAGAGAGTGGGACGGAGTAGAGAGAGAGAGACTGCGTGTGGGGAAGAGAGCAAGCGGAGTGGAGAGAGCGTTTTGGAGGTGTTATAAGCAGAGATGGGAGGGGAGGGGGTAGAGAGAGAGGGAGGGTGGGATATGAGTGAGAGATAAGATTCGATGTAGAGAGAGATTGAGTGTGGAGGTAGTCAAAGAGAGAGATGGAAGGGGGAGAGAGAGAGCGAGGCGGTTTCTTCGACACAGTGTTGTCGGGGAGAAGAGACAGTAGGTGAGCTCGATAAACAGATATAGAGTGGGATCGGAAGAGAGACGGTGGAGAGAGAACGTGAGAGCAGGAGTGGAGTAGAGAGTGATATCGTTTCTAGGGGAGAGAAAGAGCGAGGAAGTGGGATACAGAGAAAGAGGGATGGTGAAGAAAGAGAGACAGTGGGAGGGAAGAGAGGGAAAGATAGTGGGAGGGGGTAGAGCGAGATGGGGTGGGGCTCGAGAGAGAGAGGGGTTAGAGAGCGAGATATTGAGCGATATGGAGTGTAGTAGAGATAAACTATGTGGTCGAATGGGAATGGGAAGTGTTTTGAGAGACAGTGGGAGTGCGACAGAGAGATTGGAAGGGTGAGAGATAGAGAGGGAATGTGCAGACAGTGGAGTGGGGGCTGAAGACAGAGAGAGAGAGAGAGAGAGAGAGGGAGAGAGAGAGAGACAGGGAGGGGTGAGAGCCAAAACGAGTGGTGCCTTTAGACATGGGTAGAGAGAGATTGGGAGACGCTTAGAGAGATAGTTAGGGGTAGAGAGATAGAGGCAGAGTGGGAGGGATTGTGGCAAAGGTAGAGAGTGGAACGGGTTAGAGTGATTGTAGGTGTGGGCGAAAGAGACGGAATGGGGTAACAAGAGAGAGGGAGTAGTTTGGAGCACGAGTGGGAGGGGTGTAGTAATTGAGAGTGGAAGGGGTTTAGACGGAAAGAACAGGCACGGGTAGACAGAGAGAGATTGCGAGGGGTTTGAGAGATTGGGAGGGATGCAGAGAGAGAGTGGGCGAGCGGGAGAGATAGAGTTCGGGGTAGAGAGAGATAGAAACAGTGTGGGACGGAGTTTGGCTGAGAGAGAAACTCCAAGGGGAAAATAGAAAGTTTGGGATTGGGCTAAAGAGAGTGTGGTAAGAACAGATCGGGTTGCTGGAGACAGTGAATGGGAGGTGTTTGACAGAGAGAGTGGGAGGTGATAGAGAGCGAGGGTGGGAATGTGTGAGAGAGAGTTAAACGGAGGAGATATAGAGAGAAAGATGGAGAGAGAGTGTGATGGGAAGAGAGAGGGAGGAGGGTAGAGAGAGATGCAGAGAGAGGGTATGGAGACAGAAAAAGTGGTAGGGAGAAGAGACAACCCGGGAGAGACAGTTGTAGTTGGGAGAGAGCGAGAGTGGTAGCGGCGAAAGAGAGTTTTAGATTAGATTAGATTACTTACAGTGTGGAAACAGGCCCTTCGGCCCAACAAGTCCACACCGACCCGCCGAAGCGTAACCCACCCAGACCCATTCTCCTACATTTACCCCTTCACCTAACACTACGGGCAATTTAGCATGGCCAATTCACCTAACCCCTGCACATTTTTTTTGGATTGTGGGAGGAAACCGGAGCACCCGGAGGAAACCCACGCAGACACGGGGAGAATGTGCAAACTCCACACAGAGAGTCGCCTGAGGCGGGAATTGAACCCGGATCTCTGGCGCTGTGAAGCAGCAGTGCTAACCACTGTGCTACCGTGCCGCCCACCGGTAGAGGGAGGGAAGTAGAGAGATAGGGAGGGAGGGGCTGGAAAGAGAGATAGATGAGTATAGAAAGACAGAGTGTAGGAGAGCATGGCGTGAGAGAGATGTTGGGCAGATAGAGTGGGTAGAGAGAGAGTGGGAAGAGGTAGAAAGTGAGACCAAGTGGGGTAGAGAGAGAGGGAAAGTGGGAGAGTTAGTGGGAGGGGCAGGAGGGTGGGAGAGGGATGGGGGCTGAGAGGGAGGGTATGCGCAGTGTTGACAGAGAGAGACTGAGGGGTGAAGGGAGGGATATAGTTGGATGGGAGTAGAGAGATGGAGGTAATGGATAGAGAGAGTGTAGTTGAGTGGGGGGACGACAGGAAGAGAGAGTGTGTGGTATGAGATGACAGATTGGGAGGGGTTGACAGAGAGGACGGAAGTGCGAGATTTAGGGAGAATGATGGAGTAGACAGTGAGACAGTTGGAAGGGGAAGATAAAAAGATAGAATGCGAGGAGAAGAGAGGGAGCGGGAGTGGGAGAGTGAGAGCGGAATTAGGAAGGGAGAAAAGAGAGCACGAGGGTAGACAGAGAGAGATTGGGATGCAAAAGGAAAGAGAGGTAGTGCGATGTGAGTAGAGAGAGAGGGAGAGAGAGAATACAGAGTGTGTGTGAATGGCAGTGGGAGGAAAGAAAGAAACATTATGGGAGGCGAGGACAGAGGAAGGGGTAGAGAGAGAGAGAATCGGAGGCGAGAAGAGAGAGTGAGAGCGAGGAAGACAGAGAGCGGGAGGGGAACTGACAGTGTATGGAAGAGAGAAAGAGAGAGAGTGGGGTCAAAGAGAGAGATAGTGAGATGTGATATAAAGGGATGTAGGAGGGCGTGAGGGAGAGACTGTGGGACAGAGACAGAGACTGAGAGTGGGGTAAATGGAGAGAGTGGGAAAAGGTAGAGATAGTACACAGTGTGTTCGACAACAAGAGAGAATGGGTGTGGGAGAGAGAGAAAGGGTTGGAGAGTTAGGTAAAATGAAGGAGCGAGAGAGACAGAGAGTGGGTGAGAGAGAGAGGGAGGGGTTAGTGAGTGGGAGACGGGAAGAGAGAGTGGGTGAGAGGAAGAAAGAGAGAGTGGGAGGGGTTGAGAGAGACAGCGACAGAGGGAGGGTTAGACAGTGAGAGCATGTAAGGGGGTAGAAACAGAGTGGCGGGGTAGAGAGAGAGTGGGATTAGAGAGAGAGTGGGAGGGAGTGGAGAATGAAAGTAGTTGGGGTCGAGAGAGAAAGTGGGAGGGAGTAGAGTAGAGAGAGAGGATAGTGACGAAGAGAGAGAGATACTAGGAGCTGTAAGAGAGACAAAATGGGAATGGTTTAGAATGAGAGTGTGGGAGAGGGAGAGAGAATGTGGGAGTGGGGTAGAGAGAGATTCGGGCACAGTGGAGAATTAGGTTGTGGTGGATAGTGTGAGAGGTAGTAGGAAGGAGTAAGGGGACAGAGAATGGGAGAGGCTAGATATAGAAAGTGTGGGGTATTTAGAGAGAGAGAGGCAGTGCAGTAGAGGGTACAGAGTTGGAGAACGGTAAAGAGACAGAGGGAGGGACGTGGACAGAAAGAATGGTATACGGTGAGAGAGTGGGAGGGTTTAGGGAAAGAGACCGTGGTGGGTAGGGGAGGAGAGGATGCGAGGATGTTAGAGAGACAGAGTGGGAGAATGGTAGAGAATGAGAGGGTGTGAATGGAGAGAGAGATAGACTTGAATGGAGTAGACAGGGAGAGGGAGAGGGGTAGATAGAGGACGGGTTAGACAGAGACGATCGGAGGGGAGGGGAGAAAGTGAGTGCGAGCGGGAAGACAGAGAGAATTGGAGGGAAAGTGAGAGAATGGGGAAAGAGACAAAAAGACATGGAGTGGGAGATTGAGAGAGATAGTAGGAGGGAAAGAAAGTGGGAGTAGATTAAAGGGAGAGAATGGAACGCGGTAGAGAAAGTGAGGAAATGTGTTAGAGGGAGAGTAAGGACGGGAGGGGGTTAGAGAGATAGTTGGGGGTGTAAAAGGAAAGAGAATCGGAGGGGTACAGAGAGAAAGAGTGGGAGGGTTACAGAAAGGTAGAGAGAGGGAGACGGGGTAGTGAGTGGGAAAGGGGTGTAGAGATATGGAGAGTGGGAGGACGTTCAGGAGATTGAGAGACAATGGGAAGGGTAGAGAGAGAAAGTGTGGCATAGAGAGAGTGAGAGGGCCTGGAGAGTGAAAATGTGTGGTAGTCGAGAGAGAGAAAGTGCGACGGAGTGGAGTGGAGAGAAGTGGGTGGGAGAAGGGAGAAAGATTGTGGGAACTGGTCGAGAGAGAGTAGGAGCGGTTGGAGAGAGAGGGAAGCGGAGAGAGAGTGTGTGGTTGGTAGAGAGAGTTGAGAAGAGGGAGTTGGAGTGGGTCGAAACAGAAGCCGGCGGGTTAAATGGAGAGAGAATGGAAGATTTTGAGAGAGTGGTAGGAGGTAGCGTGAGAGAGTTAGAGAGGGCTAGAGAGAGAGACGCATTATAGGGAAGAGAGAGGGAGGGAATGAGAGAGACTGGGAAGGGGTTGGGAGAGGGGAGTTCACCAGAGAGAGAGATACAGAGGGGTAGGGGTGTGTGTGTGGGTATATATATAAGATAGAGGTTGTAAAGAATGAGAAGTTGGGAGAGTGTAGACAGAGGGGAGAGGGGGTAGAGAGTGGGAGGGGCGAAGTGAGCGAGAGAGCTGGAGGGAAATGAGAGAGAGAGTGTGGAGGTATAAATAGAGAGAGATGGAGAGTGTCGACAGATAGTGGGAGGAGGAAAAGAAAGAGAGAGGGGATGTGTTGTAGACAGAGTGAGTGGGAGAGTGCAGACAGAGGAAGAATGGGAGAGAAAGAAAGAGAATGGGAGTTGGTGGATAAAGTGGGAGGGGTAAAGAGAGAAACAATGGGCGGGTCGTAAAGAGAGAGGAGGAAGGAGGTAGAGAGAGACAGTGGGAGGGAGGGAAGTAAACCGAGAGATAGTGAGCGGGGTGAAGTGTGAAAGAGAGAGAGGTATGGGATGGAGAGAGAGATAGAGGGAGGTGAGTAATGTGAGAGAGTGTGTGTGGGAGGGGAAGTGAGAAAGATGGAGAGAAAAGGACGGGATGTAAGTGAGTGTGAGAGGTGTAGAGCGAGAGGAAGGGAGTAGAGATAGTGTGGGGGAGAGAGAAAGAGAGTGGATGTGTGGCAGACAGAAAGAGTGGTAGAGTATAGCGAGAGGGAGAATTGGGAGGGATGGGAAGAGAGTAGGAGGGAAAGAGAAGGGTATATAGTGGGCGGTTAGTGTAGAGAGGCTGGGGAAGAGAGAGAGGAAGGGAGGAAGTGGATAGAAAGCGTGGCAGAGGGAAGTGAGAGAGTGGGAGAGAAGGATGTAGAGAGAGAATTAGAGGGAACGAGAGAGAGTGCGAGCAGTGAAGACAGAGAGAGGGGGAGGGAAAAAGAAAGATATATAGTGAGCGGGTAGTACAGAGAGGGAGGGGAAGAGAGATGAAAGGATAGCGAGAGACAGTGGGCGGAACAGACAGAGTGGGAGGGAGGGATGGAGAGAGAGAGTTGGAGTGTACGAGAGAGAGTGCGAGTGGTGAAGACAGAGAGAGAGTGGGAGGCGAAGAGACAGAGTGTGAGAATACAGAAAGAGAGGGGTAGAGAGGGACTGGAGTATAGAGAGATAGTGGAAGCTGATGGAGAGAGTGTAGGGTGAGTGAGATTGGAAATGGGAGAAGGGAGTGGGGTAGTGAGAGAGAGTGGCAGGCGGTAGAGAGAGCGAGGGCGTGGGTTAGAGTGAGAGAGAGCAGGAGGGGTTTAGAGGGAGAAAGAGTGGGAGGTTAGAGAGAGAATGGTGTAGAACGGGTGGGAGGGATGTAGTGAGTGGGAGGGGGTAGAGCGAGTGTGGGCGAGGTGTAAAGAGTGAGAGTGTTTTTGAATAGAGAAGGAGAGTCGGAAGGAGTGGGGTAGGGAGAGGGAATGTGGGGTAAACAGGGAGATCGTGGACGCTGGTAGAGAAACAGTGTGGAGGAGGTGAGACAGTGAGATTAGGGAGCGAGAGCGTTGGAGTGTGCTAGAGTGTGTGATGGACGGTAGAGAGAGGGAGTGGGGTAGTGAGTGAGTGGCAAGGGTGTGTAGAGAAAGAAGCAATATGAGGGAGTAAGGGGAGAGAGAATGGAAGCAGGTCGAGAGAGATTGGTGGTATAGAGCGGAAGCTTGGGAGAGGGTTAGGGAGCAATTTGAGAGGAGTAGAGAGAGTGTGTAGCAGAGAGAGGGGAAAAGGGAGAGAGAGTGTGAAAGAGGTAGATCGAGAGAGTGTGTGTGGTTACAGTGTGTGAAAGTGGGAGGTGTGCAGAAAGCGATGGGTGGGGAGAGAGAGTGGGTTGTGGTAGACACAGTGGAAGTGTCACGAGAGAAAGAGTGGTATAGAGAGACCCAGAGTGGGGGCTGGGGAAGAGAGAACGAGAGAGAGCAAGAGGGAGTGGGGCTGAAAGAAAGAGAGAGAGAGGGTGAGACACGGACGGTGTGGAGACTGAGAGGGTGGGAGGGGTAGAGAGAGAGTGTGAGGGTGAAGATTGAAAGAGAGAGGAAGAGTGGTAGGGAAAGAGAGTGGGAAGGGGTATCGGGAGGGAGACGGAAGGGGAAGAAAGAGAGTGGGAGGGTGTAGAGACAGTGAGGGAACGGAAGACAGAAATATAGTCGGCAGATAGTAGAGAGGGGCAGAGAGAGGTAAGGATGTAGAAAGAGAGTGGGAGGGCAAGAGACAAAGAGAGGCAGGGGAGGAGGGGAAGAGAAAGAGAAGAGATCTGGACAGGGAGACATAGGGAGTCAAGAGTGACTGCGAGGCGAAGAGGGAAAGAGAGAGACATAGTGTACTGGAGAGATAGAAAGTGAGAGGGTCAAGAGAGAGTGTGTGGGTGGAGTTAAATAGAGAGCGTGAGGGGGACAAGAGAGCGGGACGGTGTATAGAGACGGAGGGAGTGGGGTGCAGAGTCAGGGACTAAGAGAGGTGTAAAGTGAGAAAAACAGTGGGAGGGGATGGAGAGAGTTTGGTGGTAGAGAGAGTGGGGTGTTGAGAGATAGTGGGAGGGGTGTAGAGAGGGAGAGAGTGGAGGATAGAATGAAAGAATGGAGGGGGATAGTGATAACGGGTGGGAGGGTGACAGAGGGAGAGAATAGGAGGGTACAGAGAGTTGGAGGGGCAGAAAGAGACAAGCAGAGAATGTATGGGTGCAGAAAGAGAGATAGAGTGTGTACAGAAGAGGGGGGAAGCGACCGTGTCAATATTTGTAGGTGGGTCCTGGGGTGTATGACGATTTTTATTTTGTTCTCGGGGAGTGTCTGTATTGACAGTCGGGTTCCATGGAGTGTCTCTGTTAAATCCTGGGAATTGGCGCTGTGTGTCTGTATTTACTGGGCTGTCCTGGGGAGTGTGTCTGCATTTAGCAGGGTTTCCCAGGGAGTGTATCAGTATTTACAGGGGGCTCACATGGAGTGCGTCAGTATTTAAGGGGTGGATCCTGGGGATTGTGTCGGTGTTTACAGGAGGGACCCGGGGAGTGTATCAGCATTTGAACGGGGTCCACAGGGAATTTGTTGATATTTCCAATGGGTTTATGATTAGTGTGCTGATATTTTCTGGGGTCTCAGTGAGTGCGATTGCTCAGGAACCCTGCGGAGTGCTTTGAAATTTACTGTTTGAACTGGGGAGTGTGCTGGTATGTACAAGACATTCCCTGCATCTGTGTTAATATTTACAGGGAGTTTCCTGTGAGTGTGTCAGTATTTACAGAGGGGTCCAGGGGAGTGAGTCGGTATGTACCGGGTTGTCCTGCGGAGTGTGTCTGTATTTATCGGGGAGTCCTGTGGAGTGTGTCAGTATTCACAGGGGAGGTCACATGGAGGGCGTCGGTATTTAAAGATTGGCTCCTGGGGATTGTGTCAGTATTTACGGCATCATCTCGTGGGGTATGTCAATATTTACAATGACATTCGGTGAGTGTGTCAGTATTTATTGGGGGGGGGGGAGTGTTTCTGGGGAGTATGTCGGTATTTCCAGGGGATTCCAGGGAAGTGTATCAGTATTTACAAGGGGTTGTCCCTGGAAGATTGTCTGCATTTGCAGTTTTGGAGGGTCATGGAATTTTTCATTTTGAGTATACTGCGAAAATGGGTGTTGGCAGTCTCATTTAGTTCTACTAGCTATCCCCACGTCGTCATTTTATTAAGAATATGTTCAGAAAATTCATTTGCCCCAAAGAATTGTTCGAGTTTGGGAAAAAGTTTGCATTTCAGTCTTCATGTATTGTTTCTCGTCTAACATTAACCTAACTGCAAATCCTCGATTACACGACGCTGAGAAACAGACCACTTGCATTTATCGTATTCATGCCTCTCATGATCCTAAATACTTCATAAGATCCCACCTCAATCTTATAAACTCTAAATTAAAATATCTGAGGTTGTCCAAGCTCTCCCTATTACTCAGACACTGACAACATTATTGTAAGTCATTTCTCAACTCTTCCAATAATAGTAACATCTTCCTACAGCAAAGTGTCCAAGATTGAACGCAGAACACCAAGTGGGGCGATCACCAACATCGTGTCCAACTGAAACAGGCCAGTGTGGCAATCGACTTCTTTGCTGCCCTTCCGACGTGTGACCATACTTTTAGAGATACTTGCACTTGCACTCGAGGGTTCTTCTGTTCCACGACACTCGTTATAATCTTGTATCTTTACAAGAGTGGCCCACACTGACGTGCAAGTTGAGTGCTCAGAACAGATGAAAGATGTACTCTTCAAAACTGCTAATTAAAGATACTTGTGATAGATACAAGCCAGGGGTACTGTGTGAAGCAGTGAATGGACATCGACTATTTTGTTCACAATGCCAAGGAGAGCGTTAAGAAAAAACAATAAAATCATCTTGCAACAGACAACATTAGCAGTAGAGGACACAGACGTAAATGCAGCCTGAAAGGTTTTCTAAGGCAGGAATTGGCCATACAAAGTCGTCTGCAATGGCAGAACGAATTGGATGAAAGTTTAAACTTGCATATACGTAAGTGTATATGACGTAGGTGTAAGTGATGTTGACGGGTTTGTGGTGGGGGTTTTGATTTGACGGAGTGGGGTTGCAGGTGGACATTGAAAGAGTAAGGAATCTGCAGACCACAGGAAAAACTGGACAAAATAGTGGATAAACACTCATAAACATGAATAAAAACGAACGCATACTATCGTGGACTGCGGGATTGTAAGGAAATATAAAAGAAGAGATTTGCAGGGCGAAAATGAGAAGAGAGTTAAAAAGTGATGTGACAGAAGAAAACAAAATCAGGAAGGCCATCTGAGAGGAAAGCAACGTTACTTTAAAGTTACTTTAAGGAAGTGAACAAGTCTACTTTCAAAGATGCTATTTCTAAAATAAGTACATTTAGATCACAAGGACCGAAGTACGTTCCTGTTCAAAACATCTCAGAGCATGGAAGAATTGTACTAAAATCTGGAAACAAAAGACAAGCAACAATAACTGAAAATTATCAGCTTTGGGACATAAATTCACAAATTTCCATAAAGTGCAGCACGATTACTTCATAAAATGGCTTACACCAGTGTGAGGAGGAATGATATGTAGAACACCCAAGGAAAATAAAGAAAATCGCGATATCCCTAATAGTCAAGCACTTACAGATGGCAACAATCAGGAAAATTTCCAAACCGGTCTCTGGCACTGAGCCTGACACTGTGGCTCAGAAGGGAAAGGGAGAGAATAGAAAAGCGCTAGTTTAAGGGGATCAATTAGTTAGATAGACTTAGAGGAGATTTTGGGGTCGTAAATGAGACTCCCACAAGTTATGTTGTCTGGCAGGTGCTGGAGACCGGGATGTCGCCGATCTGAAGGGGGACGTCGAGCAGCCAGATATCGTGATATTTACTAGAACCAACTTTATCGGCAGGAAAGGGATTAAGGATCTGAAAAGTGACTACAGAGAGATTGGTTGGAAGCTGAGGAGCAGGACAACTAGAGTCGTGATCTGAGTTTTGCTCCCGGTGCCACGAGATAGTGAGGTAAGGAACAGTCAGCGAATGGATCTTAAAATATGTTTGCAAGGCTGGTGCAGGAGGGAGGGCTTCAGATACCTCGACCATTGGGGCGTCTTCTGGGGAAGGTGAGACTTGGACAATAAGGATGGGTTGCACTTGAACTGGAGGGGCGCAAATATCCTGGGTGGGAGATTTGATAGTGTGGTTCGTCAGGCCTTAAACTAGTTTCGGAAACGATTGGGAATCAGAGCCATATACCTGAGAGGGGTGTAGTTGTAGATGGAGCAGTGACAGGATGTAGTGAATCTGTTGTGAAGGTTTCTCACGTGATGAAACAAAGGGATCGGCTAATGTGTATCTGCTTTAATGAAAGCATTGTCAAAAATAAGAGTGATGAACTTAGAGCATGAATCAGTACTTGGGGCGATGAGGTTATGGCCATAACAGAGACGTGAGTTTCACAGGAGCAGGAAAGCTTGCTAGATATTACATGGTTTAGAACGGTTAAAAATTAACAAGGAGGGTGGAAAAAAAGAGAATGGGGAATAGCATTGCTAATCAGAGAGTTTATCGCAGATACAGAAACTAAGATTGTTGAGGAAGCTTTGCCTACTGAATCATGACAGGGATAAGTTAGGAACAGCAAGGGAGCAGCCACCACTCTGGGGGTTTACTACAGTGGCGCTAATAGCAGTAGAGAGATTGACGAACTGATAAGACGGCACATTTTGGAAAAATGAAGATGTAGCAGGGTTGTTATTACGGATGACTTAAACTTTCCCAATATGAACTGGACCCTCCTTCGTGGAAATATTATGGATGAAGCTGTTTTTGCTAGGTGTGTTCAGGAGGGTTTCCTTACTCAGTATGTAGACAGGCACACGAGGGGAGCTGCCATTTTGGATTTGGTGCTTGACAATGAGCCAGGACAGGTGTCAGATTCCGTGGTGGGCGAACACTTTGGTGACAGTGACCACAACGGCCTCACATTATCATAGACGTGAAGAGAGAAAATGGCAGCTACCAAGGGAAAACATTTAATTGGGTAAAAGGAAATTATGACGCTATCGGACAGGAGTTGGAAAGTACAGACTGGGCAAAATGGCACAGCAGACATGTGGAGACTGTATAAGGAGAAGTTGTTGCGTGTGATGCAGGAACTTTTTTCTCTGAGACAGGTAAGAATGGGTATGATGAAGTAGCGTTGGATACCGAGAACAAAAGTCCTTCTCGTCAAAATGAAGACAGAAGCTGATGTAAGGTGGAGGAAGATAGGATCTTGAACAGCTTTGGTGGAGTACAGCCTTGCGATAAAGGAGCTCAGAAATGCACTGAGGAGAGCCAGGAGGAGGCACTAGAAAGTCTTGGTAGGAGGGATTATTCAGAATCCAAAGGCAGTTTATTTATACGTGAGGAATAAGAAAATGATCATGGAGAAGTTAGTGCCGATCCAGGAGAGTAGAGGAAACTTGTGCGTGAAGTCTGATCAGATAGAGGAAGTCCTAAATGAGTTTTTTGCCCTTCCATTAAAGAAAGGGACCTTGTGAATGTGAACTTTAAGGATCTGGGATATGGGTTTGAACAGAGCAAGATTGTTGAAGTTGCTGCATTGGAACCTTTGGCGACCATTAAGATTGATAAGTCCCCAGGGTCAGACCAGATTTATCCGAGCTTAATCCACATAGTGAGAAAGGAGATTGCTAAGCCGCTCGTGAAGATCTTTTATACTTCCCTCTCCACAGGAGTCAACGGGTGGATTGGCAGGTAGAGAATGCTGTTGCTCTTTTCAAGAAAGGTGATAGAGTAATCCCTGGCAATTACAAACCAGTCAGTCTTACTTCTGTGGTCAACAAGGTTTTGGAAAGAATTCTGAGAAATAGGATGTCTGACTATTTGAAAATAATAGCGTGATTGAAGGCAATCAGCATGGCTTTATGAGGGGTAGGCCGTGCGTAAAAGGTCTCATTGAGATCTTCGAGGAGGATACAAGACAGGTTGACGAACTCGAGCAGTAGATGTTGTCGGCATGGGCTTCAGCAAGGCATTTGGTGGGTTCCCCATGGTAGGCCCATTAAGAATGTCAGGAGGTATGGGATGCAGTGAGATTTGGCAATCTGGCTTCAGATTGTTCGGTTGACAGAAAGCTGAGAGTATTTGTAGATGTAATTTATTCTGCCTGGAGGTCGGTGTTGGGTAGTGTCTGTTCTTGGGCCTCGGCTCTTTGCAGTTTTTATAAATGTCTTGGATGAGGGAATTGAGGGGGAGGTTAGTAAATGTGCAGACGACACAAAGGTTGATAGCATTGAGGGCTATTGCAGGCTGCAGCATGACATAGGCAGGATGCAGAGCTGGGCTGAGAAATGGCAGATGGAGTTCAAGCTCGATATATGCAAAGTGATACATTTTGGAAGGTCGAACTTGAATGTTGAATGGAGGATTAAAGACAGGATTCTTAGCAGCGTGGAGGAATAGCGGGATCTTGGTGTTCAAGTACGTATATCCCTCAAAATTACCACCCAAGCTGAGAGGGTGGTTAAGAAAGCATATGGTGATTTAGCTTTCATTAATGGAGAATCGAGATTAAGAGCTGTGATGTATTATTACAGTAGTACAAGTCCCTGGTGAGACCACACTTGAAATATTGTGTCCAGTTCTGGTGCCCCAACCATAGGAAAGATTCAGAGGCTTTGGACACGGCGAAAGAAGATTTACCAGGATGCTGCCTGAACTGGTAGGATTGTCATATGAAGAGTGGTTGACTAAGATTGGACGTTTTCTCTCTGGTTAGATGGAGGAAGCGAGGTGACCAGATCGATGTAGACAAGGTAATGAAAGGCACACATCGAGTCTATTACCAGAGACTTTTCTCCAGGACAGGATTGTCGGGGACCGGGGGTCATAGTTTGAAGTTATTAGAAGTACGGTACAGAGGAGACGTAAGAGGTAGACTTTCTATGCAGAGAGTTGTGAATGCATGGAATGCGTTGCCTGTTGGTGGAAGCAGGGACATTTGGGACATTTAAACGCCTGCTGGACATGCACATGGACAACAGTGAATTGCGGGGTGCAGAAGTAAGATTATTTTATTTTACATTAGGATTAATCCTCGGCACGGAGAAAGTGAGGACTGCAGATGCTGTAGATCAGCGTTGAAAATGTGTTTCTGGAAAGGCACAGGTCAGGCAGCATCCAAGGAGCAGGAGAGTCGACGTTTCGGGCATGAGCCCTTCGTCAGGAATGAGGAAAGTGTGCCAAGCAAGCTAAGATAAAAGGAAGGGAGGAGGGACTTGGGGGAGGGGCGTTGGAAATGCGATACGTGGAAGGAGGTTAAGGTGAGGGTGATAGGCTGGAGTGGGGGAGGGGGCGGAGAGTTCAGGAAGAAGATTGCAGGTTAGGAACGTGGTGCTGGGACTCAGACAAGGTAGCTGGAGGGGAAATGAGGAAGCTGGAAAAATCTGAGTTCATCCCTTGTGGTTGGAGGGTTCCTAGGCGGAAGATGAGGCGTTCTTCCTCCAACCGTAGTGTTGCTATCGTCTGGCGGTGGAGGAGTCCAAGGACCTGCATGTCCTTGGTGGAGTGGGAGGGGGAGTTGAAGAGGACCAGTTCCAATCCCGAACAACCCAGATGGCCTCCTTCTTCAAAGACCGCAATTTCCCCACAGACGTGGTCGACGATGCTCTCCATCGCATCTCCACCACTTCCCGCTCCTCCGCCCGTGAGCCCCGACCCTCCAATCGCCACCAGGACAGGACCACACTGGTCCTCACCTACCACCCCACCAACCTGCATATGGACCATATCATGCATCGTCATTTCCGCCACTTCCAAACAGACCCCACCACCAAGGATATATTTCCCTCCCTCCCCTATCAGCGTTCCGAAAAGACCACTCCCTCCGTGACTCCCTTGTCAGGTCCACACACCCCACTAACCCAACCACCACTCCCGGCACCTTCCCCTGCAACCGCAAGAAATGCAAAACTTGCACCCACACCTTTGCCCTCACTTCCCTCCAAGGCCCCAAGGGATCCTTCCATATCCGCCACAAATTCACCTGCACCTCCACACACATCGTTTACTACATCCGCTGCACCTGATGTGGCCTCCTCTATATTGGTGAGTTTTCAGAGAACACCTCTGGGACATGCGGACCAACCAACCCAACCACCCCGTGGCTCAACACTTCAACTACTCCTCACACTCCACCAAGGACATGCAGGTCCTTGGACGCCTCCACTGCCAGACCATAGCAACACGACGGCTGGAGGAAGAACCCTCCAACCACAAGGGATGAACTCAGATTTTTCCAGCTTCCTCATTTCACCTCCCCCCACCTTGTCTCAGTCCCAACCCTCGAACTCAGCACCACCTTCCTAGCTTACAATCTTCTTCCTGACCTCTTCGCTCCCTCCCCCACTCCGGCCAATCACCCTCACCTTATCACCCTCACCTTAACCTCCTTCCACCTATCGCATTTCCAACGCCCCTCCCCCAAGTCCCTCCTCCCTACCTTTTATTTTAGCTTGCTTGGCATACTTTCCTCATTCCTGAAGAAGTGCTCATGCCCAAAACGTCGACTCTCCTGTTCCTTGGATGCTGCGTGACCTGCTGCGTTTTTCCAGCAAAACATTTTCAACACTTAATCCTCGGCACAACTTCGTCGGCCAAAGGACCTGTTACATGCTATAATTTTCTGTGTTCTATGTACTACGTTCTATGCTGTAACAGGCACAGGAAGAAAGATAACGGATTATGAGTGAGACAGAGTGAGCTGATAGTTAATGTTTGAATCTGACAGCTGATTGTATCAGCTTTGTTCGTCCAAAGCTGTCGAAATCTGTTCTAGAAATAAAAATAACCCAATTGCATACAATTCAGGAAAAAATGTTGTCAGACGAGTAATGAATGGGTGGAAATTTTCAAAAACGCGACAGAAAACGAATAAATGAAACAGTTGGAACGTCACTTCAAAACATTGAGATATTTCATGTCGCAGGGTTTTGCCAGACTCATGGAGACTCACAAACGTAACTCTGGATCAATGCTTGCAGGAAGGTGTATGACTGGATTTTTTCCTTCAAATGAAAATATCTAGGAGACCATAGGATATGAAATTTATGTTCACCTGTCCAGAAATATTGTCTGAACATGTGATAGTCTTCTTGGTGTTCACGAGACAAGTTTACATTAATGAAGCCTATTATGAACACTCTGCGCCACTGACATTAGCTGTGACTTACTCACATCTGTTTTGATAACAGTCGACTTTGTGGCTGGAGTGTCGAGAATATGTCGGTGTGGCTGCTGGCCAGAAAACCAAATGAGAGACATGTGTGTGAAGATCAGTAGACAAAACTGTTTGGTGGGAGAATGCGATTGGGCTAAACACTTAACGATGATGATGAAAAGAAAGAACACGTCAGTTGCTTCATCAAACTAAAGTTACTTTTAGCAGAATGTAAATAAAGTGATTATTTATTCATTCATGGGATGGGTATCGCTGTTTCCACCGATATGTGTAGTTCATCTTTAATCGTCCAGAAGGCAGAAGTGCCGAGAGTTTAGGAAATTCAAGTAAAGCAAAGGAGTAACTCTGATCTATTGAATCGGAAGAAGCGCAAGTCAGTGCTTTATGGTTGGACATCATCGTTGAAACTAATACAAAATCGAAGTGCATTTCTTATCGGAGTATTTTTAAGGGGGAAACTTGGGCAACAATGAGTAGAAACGATGCTTCGAATTTCTGGTGGAATTTACAAGGTACATTCAGCAAAAGTCCAAAAGAACTGTAGATATTGGAAATTTGCAACAAAAGCAGGAATCACTGGAAAATCTCAGCAGACCTATCAGGACCGTTGCTGTGTAATCAAACTTAATGTTCGTGGCCCAAAGTCCCTTCTTCAGCACTGATGGCAGCTCAGATTTGGAGCAATCAGTCTGTTTGAAGATCCTGCTCAATTTTTAGCAGGCACCCAAAAAACAGTTCCATGCTGATCCTCTCTCTCATCTCTGACATTTCTCCTGTAATAATCTGTTTTTGATTTTACCATTTTTTTTCTGTAAATGAAGTGTCTATGAGGATGGTGCAAGTTTTTTTTAGAATAGCATCATGAAGTTTAGATGGAGTTGATTGGGTTTTCAGACAGCTTGCTTTTTATATTCTGTTCTGTTTTGTTCGTGTTTCGATCGGTAATCTGAAAACATGTTCTGTTTTGTTTAAACGTGAGTGGTTCGGCCAGTTGCATCACACTTGGAAAAGCCACACAGCACACAGAATAAGCTGCTGGGCGAATAAGGCTGGTCAACAAATAGAATCACAATGCCGTTTGTTATCGTTTTACATTAGTGGAAGTAGTATGTTGTTTGGTAATATTTGAAGGTGTGTGTTTAGTTCACAAACATTTCGTTTTTTCATTTGATGGACGTTTTATTGTCATAAGATGTCCATCAAATGTAAGATCAAAATGTTTGTGAACTAATCACACACCTTCAAATATTACCATACTTTCATAAGATGTAATCATGTGCAATGAAAGGCATGTGTGAGTGAAAATATTGCTTACGGATGGGGAACAAATTGTGCAATCAACGAATTTAGTCAGAAATGAGGTGGGTTGTGCTTGATGTGCGAGATAATATACACCCTATAGCGATGACTACAGCAACTGAAAACTTCCTCAGTAGTATATTACTGTGAGTGAAATCACATGACGATCGACTTGATTCTCCCGAGAATCTTGTCCGACCAGCCAGGCTGTGACCTGACATCAACTTTTGTTGGGAGAGATCTTGCAAAGAATTCACTTCCTTCTTCCGTGAACTTTCTCTGTGGAATAGATTGCCTTACACGGAGGATGATTCAGATTCGGAAAAGAGAAGTATCATCGAAAAATCTGAGCTTTATCGTGTATTCTGCAGTCAGCTGGACCAACTGATCATTCTATTCATTTTGTTTGGAAAGCAGCAATGAATAGGCAAAGTGATAACTGAGATTGGGAGGCAGTGATTATAAAAAAATGCAAATCAATATGCGCGGCAGGTTGGCACAGTGGCTAGCACTGCTGCCTCACTGCGCCAGTGACCTGGGTTCAACTGTTTGTGTGGAGTTTGCACATTCTCCCCGTGTCTGCGTGGGTTTCCTCCGGCTGCTCCGGTTTCCTCCCACAGTCCAAAAAATGTGCAGGTTAGCTGAATTTGTCATGCTAAATTGCCCGTTGTGTTCAATGAAGGAGTAAATGTCGGGGAATGGGTCTGGGTGGGTTGATCTTCTGACGGTCAGTGTGGACTTGCAAGGCTGAAGGGCTTGTTTCCACATTGTAAGTAATCTAATCTAAAAAAAACACGAGAATGCATCCACTTACTTGTTAAGACTGATTGAAAACGTTGAGGCCCTGAGCAACTATCAGAGGTGGTGAATCACCCTATATCTCAAACACTCAGTTATCAGTTGATTGGCATGGACAAAACACAAAAGATTTGATGACGATGCATAAAGTGTTCCTGATGGACAGAAGAAGGAGATATACCCAGAGAACAGTAATATCACCACCTTTCTGGAAATATTGAGACCGAATTGGCCGAGTGAATGTAGGGACATAGGATAGTTAGGAGGTCGGAGCAAGAACGACAACCAATGTGGGAGGTTCTCAAGAGGGTTCGGAGGGTTTCAGCCTGAAAGAGATTAAAGAGACATAATGCACTATCAGATTGTTTTGGGGCACCAGAGTTTAGCCAAAATATGATCAGTGTAATTCAATTGAGAATAAAAAATCACATTGCTGCTTCAGTCGGAAGAAACAAGGCATGTTTCCTATTTAAAATTATTGTTTATGTCCATCTACTGTTTCAGTAAAAAAAAACTTGACTGATTTTATATGTTAAATAACTGTGATTAATGCAATTGACAGGCTCCCCAGAGAAATTATGCATGTATAAGTATAGATTCCCTTCTATTGCTACTGCTGTAGCTACGCAGAGTACGACAGTGTCTCCAGTAATCATTCACTCTCTGACAAAATGGGGATGCCTGCAATTCTGCTAGTGAAACAGATTTATTATCCGCTACTTGCAGCAGGAGCTATTCCTGGTGAGTTGACATTTTAGAGCATTTTTTTCTAATCAACTTGTTCAAAGATGATTTAGAAAGCACTGTAACAGGCGGAAGAATACCCATTGTTTCTCACTCCAGAGAGAGCGGGCACTGCCACTTCCCCACAAGATAGCCTGATAAATCATTATTTTCTCACTGTGTTGAACCCTGTCATCTCTCTTTCTATATATTCGTATTTTGAGTCTACTGGTCAATTTCTTTCCTGCCAGTTTTTGATAATAACGAATTTTCAGAAATCAGGCACTGTTGTGTTATTCACTTCTGCTTTTCGTTTCTTCTCTTAGCGAACTTGGCCACAAATTGGATTCTTTCACAAAAAAAATGTGGTCTTTCCAAATGTATCACTGTTTACATGTTGGCCATTCCAACAACAGATCTACTGGTCCTGATTAACAATATAATACTCTATTACATCCTCAGTTACCACTTCCCTTTCTCATTCCTGTCCTCTACTCCTGTTTCTAGAATCATTATATACACATCCGCTGTCATGCCCGATTTATCTGTTTGGTGCATTGTTTCTTTCATTTTGACCAATTGGTCGTGATCTGCTGCCAGACATTTCAGACACGATATTGCACAAAGAGAACTGCAATCACTGTAGAAATAACTATCACGGTTGTGATTGTACTGAAAGAAGTACCAGTTCTGTTTGCTTATGAAGCTGAAAAAATTGTTAATCAAGTACAGTGGGGCAACTGGTCACAGGCAGCATTTCTTTCCTCTTCTCCAGGTGCAGGTTATGTCTGGTTTTATATCGCCTGTGTCATTTGGATTTCCTTCACTCTGATTGCCTTGTGTAATTCATTAACCGTCCAACGCATTGTACTGGCGAATCGAACCCGCACTGAACTTCGGAGCTCCAAAATTGGGAATCAATGTGACTCAAAAATGGATAACCGCAGAAAGTCCATCATTTTATTATTCTCAATATCAGTAAGCTTTCGCTTGCTCTGGTTGACAAATGCCGTGACGTTAAGTCTTACGAAAATAACAAGCACCGTTTATTATCGAGGCAAGTTCACAAAACCTGAACTTATCGCCAGTGAAGTGGGAGAGATCTTGGAGAATTTTAGTTGCTTTGCAAACCCTTGTAATAATGCAGCAACACAGAACAAATTCAGAGCAGAGTTGAAAAATATGGCACAATCTTCATTGATTTTAATATGGAGATAAGTTCGACAGACATCTATAAAATGCATTCAATCGAGAAATGGTTTATCCAACAATGTTTTAGGTTCACGTCTTTCTCCATCCGAAAACATCCTTGTTTCTGGTTTAAAAAAAGAAACATGATTAATTTGTCCGTTCACATATACTCGCCTAACCAGAGCACCTTGACTGTTTACATTATTTTGTGTTTTCCCAATTATGTATTGCGTAAAGACAACCTCCCTCAGTGAATACACCACATCCTGCAGTCAGAGATCTCAGATGTACCAGGGTTTATGAATTTGAGTACCCAGTGAAACACGAAAGATTCCATTGAAGCCACTGAAATCCAGAATGTATATATGAAACCATCAATCCCGTTTCATTGAATGATAGATTTCCTGTTGAAACTTTATTGCTGGAACAGCACAGCAGGTCAGGCAGCATCCAGGGAACAGGAGATTCGACGTTTCGGGCACAGGCCCTTCTTCAGGAATCTTCAGGAATAGATTTCCTTACAATATATCTACATGTCTTGACAATTCTCCTGGGCACTGGACAAGAATATTGAAGAATGTAGACCGAATACGGGAGACAGTGGAGCAATGAAGAATTTGACAGGACTCATTTCACACGACTAAAGGCCTCTGGAGGAAACAATCCACACAGCCCATCGATATTCTACCTCAGTTCTTTGGTTTTGGATATTTCTTACAATTGGAATATCACATTCAATCAAACTACAGTCTTTCAGGAATCGTAATTTGTGCAGCGGCATCTTCAGTTAAATTATTAAACAATATAAATTAATGGAGGAAATCAACAAGTCTGGCACTTTAGCGAGGAGAGCAAACTACATTAACATTTTGAATATAGTGACATTTCTTCGGAAGGGCTGAGGAACATTGCGTCAGTTGTAAAATAAATGATATCCGAATGCACTAAATATGTCTTTTTGCCGAGCGATATTAAGATGTCTGTTTAATGTCAATTAACTGCAACTTAAAATTAACATCTCAAACAATTTAAATAAAATAAAACTGATATTAATTATCTAGACATAAAAACTGTTAGAGGAACTATATCGTTCTTGCTGCAGAGGGAGAGCGGTTTTGAGACCAATTACTTTTCGTCCGCGGTATTCACTTCCATTTTGTGAAAAAAAAATAGTGTAGTTTTCTTCCTCTGAGGCGCTTTAATTTTTAACTTAAAAATGAAATGTAGCTTTAAAAATGTTACAAATTGATTTTTGGTCATCTTACCTTTATCTGCCAGGAATATCAAAGAAAGAGAATGGGTGACAATGGAAATGAAGTAGATGCTGAGTATACCCAGCAAACTCCTGAAAGCCAGTCATCCCATTCCCATAAACAACATTCTGCAATGCAAGTATAAATCAGGTCAGTGTTTACTTAAAGAACACTTGCCTAAAATATAATTGTGAAGGGTTGATGAGGAGCTATGTGAACACCAGTTCTCAATCTCAAAACCACATTATGTCCATACTCCACTATGAAGGAAGAGGTCGACTCGGAGGAGTTTTTTTTATTATGTGTCGAGTCTAGCAGTAAAGACAGAGTTAAAACTGGTTTGAATATTAACGTGCTTCCTGAAAATTGAGGAAAGTTTTGCAAGAGTGAAAAGTAATCAATTCTCCTCTCTCCTTAGTGACTGAATGATAAAGGGTGTACAAAATAACTGAAGAAAATTCTAAAAGAAATATAGAGAAACATCACGTTTAGCCAATCTTTTGTACACAAAGACTTATATACAGCAAAGTGCTGCACCAAATAGCATTTCTCATATGATCCGAAGTGAAGAGTAACAAATATAAGTTCGGACAGATGTATTGAATCATTGATTCTTTTACAACTACAAGCAAAAAAATTGATGTCTGAAAATGTGTTCCTTGGAGCAATTCAGACACTCCCATTACGACACAATTGTTAGAAGAAAACATTTACGGAATTTAGTTTCACCGTCAGGACGAGAATTTGTTGGTCACATTGTCGGAAGGCAGTTAAGTTTCAACTTCGCTGCTGTGGATCTGGAGTCACAAGTAGATCAGACAAAGTAAGAATACAGTTTCCACAAAGGACATGCGAGACCAACGGTATTTTGTTCAAGATTGGTTCTTAATTCAAGCTATTTACGCTTCTCTCCTTCCCCCGACGCCGACATCCTCTTTGCCGCCTCTGTCTCATTGAGTTCAAATTCCCCAATCAGAAATGGGCTGAAGAATGGTTACTGGGCGCAGAATGCTAATATCTCTCCACAGATGCTGAGAAGTCGGTCGAACTTCTGTAGCATTCTGTAACATAGACAATGATTTCGTTGTGTTGCAGTGAAATTATTCATCTTTGTGTTGGCCTTACACTCGTGCAAAATCAGTTATATGCTTTTAATATTCCGATCGGAAAAGCGGCTCTGAGTCACAGAGTACAGAAACATATCAATCCCATTAACAAAGAGAGTTAATAGACAGACAAGTGACTTCCTACAGGCAGCAAGTTTCTAAGAAATGTCACTTTACTCTGTTTGTTACAGCTTTCATAGATCCTAAATGACTCTTAGCTGCAGGAAGAACATTTATGTAAATAATTCGAACGAAAGGGCATCAACAATAATGTTGCAATTACAAACAGACGTTTTATTTTCTGGAAATACACCTCTTTCTCCAGAAATACTTGGGGCGCTGCTGGGTTTTGATCTGTGTCGTCTTCGTTGCAGTTAGCTATTTGAAGCTCTCTCCAGGCTCACATCGTAACCTGAATGCTGTTTCATTTTGGCTCTGTTTCATTCGCTGTGTTTGCTGACATTGAGGATCATGTGCAGTATGGTGTAGGAAGAAACGAGCTCACACGCTGGTCAATCGGTTTTGCTGAAAGGTGCTTCAATCTTGACTGTGTACATGACAGGAAATATTCTGAGAAAATGGCTTGTAGAAAAGAGTTAGACTGAAGATGTCAACGTACTGCATTTCCGAAGTGCGTTCACTCAATTTCACGAATTATCTGGCTTTGCAATGCAACAATCGGTGTTAATTATTGTTGGGTCTGGGCCACAGTTAAGATTCTCCACCACATTCTAACTCGAAAGCTCTATCTCTTCTGATTATGCTTCGCTTTATTTTTAATATGAGGAATAGTTTAATGACCGGAAAAAAAACCAAGAAGGAGGTTACGGTCTTACAGCAATGCAGAGAGTCAAAGGAAAACAGAAATGTAATTCCAAGAATAAAGACGTTTTACTGTTTGTGATTGCTGACAATTTTGACTTGACAGTCAGCATTGATGGTGAATTATGTATGGGACGGAATGTCAGTCAATGTGACTACATTACTTTGTGCCAGAATTGGACTTCTTGCTGCAGATCCTCAGCTGCTGAACAGAGCCTGCGATATGTGCTCTGACCCAGACTACGTTCAGACAACAGCTGGAAATTATGCTGAATATCGTCAAATGAATCAATCGATCAGTCATCACTAATTTAATCACTCTATCCAGAACCCTGTAATTTTAAACCAAAGTTGCAGCAACAAAGCAGTCTGTCGCTTGGTTAAACCTCTAAGGGTACTACTGGATTGTCCAATCTTCCAGCACAGGGTATGTGGCACTTTTCAATGCGTCTGTCGACACTTGGTTAAAAAAAAAGAGGCACCATTCAACAGCCCTGCCCTCGTACACACTCTCATTCCCTGGAATTTCTCTGCTCTCCAAATTTCCTGTCTCTCACCATATCTCAATTCCTCTGGACATCTGTATGTCTTCTTCCTCCCTGCCTTCCTCTCTGAACATTGGTCACCAACTCCCTTTCTCTCCATCTCTCAATTGCTCTCTAACTCCATCCATCTCGCCCTCGTTTAAAGTTCTGTCTTTATAGCCAATTTTATCCAACAGTAAAGTACAATGCAGCGCAGGAAGTGGTCTCTCCGTCACCCAAGCCTGTGCCGACAAATTTTCCATTTCTACACGAGGGTTGTCTTCACTTGCAGGTTCTGTATTCCTCCTTTCCCTTCCTAATTATGTATTTGTCCATTTGCTTCTTGGATGCTGTTATTGCATCTGCTTCCACCTCCGGCGCTGGCAGCGTGATAGAGGCACTAAACACCGTTTGTGTGAAAGACGTGTCTTGCACATCTCTTTTAAAACTAACACCACTCTGCAAACCAAACACCCCACCCCACTCCCCACACCTCCTCCAACGCCTTGTAGTGGAATCGCGAAGTAAATTCCCCCTCTATCCTGGGAGAAAGCGTCATAAATTCGATATGATCCATGCCATTCACAGTTTTATAAACATCTATCAAGTCTCCCCTCAACCTCCCGCATTCCAGTTGAATCCAACCCAGTATATGTGTACTTCCTTCACAGCTAAAATTGCCCATAATGGGCAAAGTCCCCGTAAGACGTTTCTGTCCCCTCACCAAAGCATTCTGGCAGTGCGGTGAATAGACGCAGTATTACAAGTGTTACCGACCCAAGTTTCTATAAAATTCAGGCATGACTTGTCTATCCTTATATTCTTTGTCCCTTGAAGTGAAGGCAAGCACACCATAGGCCTTTGTTTTCAGAATCAACCCTCATGGCGGTGAATGGTGGAATGTGCCTGAAGAGTTGAATGGACTCCTCATGTCTTGTGTTCCTATGAAACTGTGTTTTTTGCATGAAACCAGGAGGTAAGTGTCACGTTTTATGTCGTTAATAACTATTGTTAGACGTTCAGAGACCAGATATAATATAACACACTGGATCTGGATCTGAACTCTTCAATCCATGACTTAACGACAGAATCAGATTGGATAAGTCTAATCCGGTCTCTGACATACTTATTTTGGAATGGTGATGAGACACAAGAGCTCCACACAAATTTATTCTTGACACGAGAGCAAGCATCGCCACTTTCAGTGTGTATGCTTAGTATTTACATCACCACCACCGATATTCCTAAGACTCCCCGAAGTCAAAAGCTCCGTGGCTCTGAGAGTTTCCTAATTCTTCCAAATTTCATGCTTTTCTTGAATCATTGGTCTTGAATCTCATCTTGAATGTCAGTGAGCTGTGCCCAATTTCTCTGCTGGTGAACTCTTCATATCTTGTATGTCTTATGCAAAGAAGTCGTTGCGACTGAATCAAACAATATGTCCCTTGGCTTAGGAAGAATATTTATGGCCTTCGCATTCTACAATGGACAACATGGAAAACACAAGTTGGAAGAGGACAAAGTTATAAATCACATAACACCAGGTTAAAGCTCAAATTGCTCAATTTGAATAAGCCTGTTAAACAATGATCACTTCTTGGATGTTTTTTAAATGTGTTAACATGGAAGAGACTGTAATCTTGAGATCAATACTGTCTTACAGTTGCGATTTGCATGGTTCTCAATGCAAGGTTTCTGCAACTTCCACAGTTTGTGATCATCAGCCTGACTTCCGCAGATACTGTTGATTTTTATGTACAGGGTACTGAGGGACTTCGTCTTCGGAACATACAAATAGAAGTAATGACACACTTGAAGACAAATGTCACTTCTGTTGTTGTGGAGGTTAGATCCGATGCATTGAGAACATGACGAATTCCAAATAAGAATGTTTCAATGCTTTCAGGTCTGTCCAATAGGTGGAGGAATGATGGTGGTCGATGGATTTGAAATTTTGTCTTTATATCTGGTCTTGCCTCAGGCTGATGAATGTTAACTCCTGATCTTCTCTCAAAGGAATGGTTCTGGTCCAGACTATAATAAACCTTCTCAAAGTAGTTTAAGATGGTAATTGAAACAGGTTGCACTCCATATTTTAAGGCAAATATGAGATGTCGTGTTCTGTTTGCGAATTTATTGATCAAATAACTCAACATTAAGCAAAACGCAATTTACCCAAACACTATAGTTGAAAGACAACAACCGAGGAAGAGCTGAGAATAACTTTAATCCATTCGAAAATTTAACACAATATTGGATACAATAAATATTACAGATGAGCTGTTCCGATGTAGTTGCATCCTATAAACACACCCCTTGGCAAAAACGCACATTTAGATGTCAGATTTCCTCACAGGCAATGTCTGCAGCAGAAAGAGAAACACCAGCTTCTGGCTGTAAACGGGAAAGGGAGCAAGATGATTTCTACTTTTTCAATATTCCAGCAGCTTCGGCTGAATATAAGAGCGACAAATATCTGGAAATTCTAACTGGTGAGTCCCGGCCATGCCCATCCAGGCTGCTTCTCTTATTCCAGCTATTTATAAAAACCATGGCCTCACAAACCATTTACAATACCATGGGCAGCTCTGCGTCTCCGGTTCAATGTAATTCAAATTAGAAACTTTGATAAAATACACATTTTATAGCCACGCCATTATCACAAGATGGTATCACTTCTCCCCTATCCTCTTAGTCACAACTCTAACACTCCATAAACCACACTGCTACGTATCCAAACGTGGACATCCCTTATTTTGTGGGGTCCGGCCAGCAATACTTTCTCACTCCCCTTTCACAAATTTATCCTCTGATTCTCAGAGGAAGCCACCCATTCGATTGCATAAACAAGATCAGAAGTCTGCTCAACCATTCAGTCCGTTTATGAATGATTTGATTGGAACATCAACTCTGCGTTTAGTAGCAGCATTCTGTACAAACTTTACTCGCAATATAAATAGAGTGGCTACAAGAGCAAGTTGGGAAAGTAGAATCCTACAGCCAGCAATTTACTGACAATCAAATGCATAAATCAGGAGTATGATGGAATATTCCTTATTCGCCTTGATGAGTGCAGATCCAATAACACGCAAGAAGCTTGGCAGCATTCAAGGCAAAGCAGCCCGAATGTTTGGAAAACACATTCACAAGCATTCATTCCGATATCACCAACACTCAGTCGCAGCAGGAAATTCAGCAAAGATCTTCAGATGTTATCTTCCAAAACCATGACCATTTCTATCTCGAAGGATAAGTATGGCAGATTCAAATGAATACCTCCATCTGTAAGTTTCTCCACAATTCCTTACCATTCCAACTTGGAAATATGTCACTGATCACAGATCATTCAGTGTCAGCAGAAAATATCCTGGTACTGCCTCTACATACACTACATGGACTTCAGAAGGGGCAGTAACAGAGAGCCAATCCATATTGATTCCAACCACTGACACCCGCGCCTGTGAATGAATAAAATCAAATCTTGGAGCTCTGTTTCTGTTGATCTATTTTGCAGACTATCAGCTCTTTAATTGTTTGGATAACGACATACTTTCACACCTTCACATCAAGGTAGTGGAGCACCATGACTTACTGACTATGGCATCTACAACCTGGATCATTTTCCATTTGGAAAAAAAAAACACAAAAACGATGGAAATGTCACTGTTCAATCTTTGTCAGTCCTTCGGTCAGCCTTGTAGTCACATTTGTAGCGTTGGTTTGTTGAAGGTGCTGCTTGGTCATCTGAAGAACGTCAGTTATACTTTACTCCTGAGTTCAGGGACTCGAGCTGTAGGCACTTTACCCGACGAAGGAACGGTGCTCAGAAAGCTTGCAATTGCAAATAAAGCTGTTGGGCGGTAACCTCGTCTTCTGACCTTGTCCAAACCACTCAAACAACAGCATGACCTTATGAGCATATTTTTTCCGAACACTGCTTATCTAATCGAAGGGAATTGGAGAGACGGGAGAGAGAGGCCGTGGAGTGATTTGAAAATATGCATTTAATTCATGGCTAATTTGAACAGGAAATTGGAAATAATTACTAAGGGCCAGGTTACACCCCTCAATACATTTCAGCAAGGTAGCCCAGACCTATCCCAGGAGTGAAAGGGAGGACTGCAGTTATTCGTGATTAAGTCAGGGGTAGAGTGCTGGAAAAACACAGCAGGTCAGACAACATTCAAGAAGCAGGAGAGTCGATGATTCTGGCAAAAACCCTTCATCATGAATGAGGCTTGGAGCCTCGGGGTGGAGACATAAAAGGGAGGGCTTGGGGCTTGGGGGAAGTTAGCTGACAGTATGATAGTTGATTGGAGATGGGGGTAGTGGTGATATGTCAGAGGGGATGGTGGAGAGGATCGGTGAAAAGGAAGATGAACGGGTAGACAGGTCGTGAGGGTGGTCCTGAATTGGAAGGCTGAATCTGAGATAAGGTGTGTCCGGGGAAATGATAAAAATAGTGAAATCCGCATTGATTCCGTGGAGTTTGAGGATCCCGAGGAGGACAATGAGGCGTTCTTCCTCCAGAAATCGGGTTGTTAGGGAGTGACGACGGAGGAGTCCCAGGAACTGCTCATCCTGGGAGGATTAGGAAGGGTAGTTGAACTGTTCAACCACGTGCATGTGGAGTTGATTGTTGCGGGTGCTGTGGAGATGCTCTCTGAAGGCTTTGTGAGTAGACATCCTGTCTCGCCAATGTAGAGGAGATCACATCTGGAGCAATAGATACAGTAAATGACTGGTGTCGACGTGCAGGTGAAACTTTGATGGATGTCAAAGGCTCATTTGGAACATGGGCGGAGGTGAGGGGAGAGGTTTCGGGCGCAGGTTTTGCAAAAACCGTGGTAGTAGGAAAAGGTGCTAGGAGGGGAGTGTGGGTTGGGGCGTGGAATTGAGGACGGAATCACGGAGGCAGCAGTCTTTATGGAGAGCGGCTAAGGGTCGGGAGGGAAAATATTTTTGGTTGTGGGATCCGTTTGTAGGTGTCCGAAATGATGGAGGATGGTGCGATGGACACAAAGGTTGGTGGGGTGGAAGAAGATGACGAGGGTGTTGTTTCCTTGTTGCGTTTGGATGGTTGGAGTTTGAGAGCGGAGCTGGAGGAAGTGGATGAGATCTGCTGGAGGGTATAATCAAACACATCGGAGGAGAAACCGCGGTCTTTAAAGAAGGAGTGATACAGCTGGGCAAACCACACATTTTTAAACAAAACACTACTGTATGAAGCACGAAAGTAAAAATAACGGAATATAGACTATTTTAACCTATCTGAAAACACAACCGAATCTATCGCAGCTTAATGATCAAGTTCCAAACCTCACAACATCCCCGTAACATGCTCCAGTGGGAAAAAGCAAAATTCAAACACAAGTCCTTACTAGAGAGCTGTCAGAGAGAGAATCAGCATTGAAATTCTTTTCACTGCAGCTTTTCTTTGGATTGCCAACGAAAACCGAAAGCAAAGGAGAAGCAGACATGAACTTGAAGAACTGACCACTCCCCTTTCATTGGACATGTTTTTGAAAAACAGCTAAAAACGATTTCCCTGAGGGTTGCTTCGGGCAGTAACTGATAGCTATTAGGAAAGACCCTTAAACAGACAAAGTGGAATTTCTGTCTTATAAAACCCTCTTGAAACATAAAAAAAAACGAAAAATATAACCCTGCGCAAGGAGCAGCATCAGCAGATACTCGACAGGTACAGCAAACTCATTGGTGGATCTTAAGTGCGGCTGGATTAAAAAAAGAAACACTTTGGAAATTTCAACACCATAATTGCTGACTTGCATAAGACTTGCATTTAAGTATTATTGAACAAAGATTGCTTGTCAGGATTGAACACATATGTAACCTCCATTTACCGGAATGTCATTACAGGCTATGGGGGCGTTGCATGTTCTCCACTTATTCATCCCTGAAAGTCCCTGTTGATAAAGAGATATACTCAGGTCCAGTAAAGTTTGGAGCACTCATTCCTCCTCCAGCAGTAACCAGTTAAATCGATAACAGGGGTCAAAGGAGAAAAAAACAGGGGTTTTGTCACTCTCTTTTGAGCCCTTCGGTACCACTTGTGTTCACTGGAAGGCAGAAGCTCTTTATATTTTGACATTCATAATCTTTCTATTCCTAACACGCACATACACACGCAAACACACGCGTGCTCATGCACAAACACACAAACAGCCAAACACACACATATACGCAGAGGGCTTGCTCCAACTCTAATTTTTTTAAAGTAACAGTTCAGCCACTGAGATCTGCAATCAGTTAACTCAAAGGAAACGTGGATCTTCCTCAGTTGAGGGTGTGAGTTTAACGGTATTCTGTGGGAAGTTTGCTCTGAAATGGAACATCCCTCGGGTATGATAATGGATGAGGTCAATGCATTGGTTGCAAAATATGGTTCCGCTACAGCGATTATTAGAGGGACTACATTTCAAAGGGGCCCTCAGAATTTCTGTTCTGCCCCTCTTCTGTTCACACAGAAAGACGTTGTTACGATTCAGAAAGTAAAGTGTATCAAGATGCACTATTTGATGCACTAAGCATTATTTAACATTTCCTGAAATCAATGGGGCAAGGCGCTATTGTTTCGCCGGATCGCTAAGTGTCTGAATGAGAGGCATCACTATCACCATAACTCAGAGGATTAGAGGGACGATGCTGGGGAGGGATGGGGTGGGATGTTTGGCACGTTCTGTGTTGCGCCGTTCATTACTTGGTGCAGCAACGGTCACGATCCGAACATACAAATTATTGGGTTTCTCAACTGCCGTTTCATGTGGCGAAACATCCTCCAAAGGGATACGATTATCCAATGGATGTTGCGAGGTGAGGAGTACAGAGTGCTCCCATTGTTTTCTGCCAATGTAGATTTGGGTCTCTGGTCTCGCAGTGCTCCTGGTCTGGTCTGCAAAATGTATTGGGAACGAAAGGGTGTCGAGTGTTCTCAGTGAGTTCTGTCGAATGTAACTTGGGTACTGAGAAGTTCACAGTGCTCCCGGTGTGATCTTCATAATGTCGATTGGGATCTGAGGATTACACACTGCTCCCAGTGTGGCCTGCTCAAAGTAGGTTGAGACTTCTTTATTACATAGTGCACGCAGTGTGTTTTGCTCAATATAGATTAGTGCATGAAGATTTCACGGTGTGCTCAATGTGGGCTGCTCAATGTAGATTGAGACCTCAGGAATACACAGTGCTCCACTGTGCTTTGTCAAATGTAGATTAGGACCTGAGGAGTGCACACTGCTCCCAGTGTTGTCTCCCCAAAGTAGAGCACAGAAGTGCACAGTGCTGTTCTTGGGACTATCAAAGATAGAGAAAACGCAGAAGGGTGGACATTCTCTCAGTGTCCTCGACACAAGTCACATGAGTGGAATAGAGATTAGGAGCAACAGACCAAATGCTCTCCTGAAGTAGCACGAATCAGGTGCAGGTTTCAAAGAGGAGAGGGCGATGAATAGGGCAACGGTGGAATAGTTACAGATTACATCTCTGGATGCTGAAGGCATTCCTAAAATTGTGAATTGAGACAAATCTGGGTTTGGGCAGGATGCGAAATTTTTGAAGCTCGGGATATCAGGGAGAATGTTGGATCTGAAGGAAACGGAGATAAGGAGAAACGTCTTCGGCCAGAGAGTACTGACCCAATAGAATTCATTGCCACAGAAGGCTGTGGATGCCATGCCACTGAGTATTGATATGAAGTGGAAGATAGCTGCTGTCCCATTTAAGAGTGATTTTCGTTTTGTACTTAGAGCTTACAAGCACATGTCTTATGATAAACTAACAGCTCCAGTGGCAAGTTGGAAATATGTAACACTTTGGTGTGAAATAAACACCTGAGTTGATTGCGGTTTTAACAATAATTCGAATTTAACCAATCAGATTAAATTTTGCAGCCGAATACTAAAATCCAATCGAGTTTGCATTTATTGTTTTGTCAGCATTGAAGTAATGAGACGATGCAGTTTTGTGGAATAAAAAAAATGCAAGCAGTTTGAAAGTCAGGCAGAGTATCTGTCATTTGAAACACTACTTATTAAAGGTACCTTTCCATGTGAAACATATTCACAGTTATAGACAGATAACGACCCAGGGAGAACGTCTTGCCAAAGGAAGAAAGACAGCAAAGACGACAGCCTCTGTATGGATTTGTAATTAAGTTGCTGTAATTTTAATCAGTGGTTCATTGGAACAGTATATTATGATAGAGTTGGATGCAGATATAGGCACTTAAGAGGTGCGATAAGAGTTGTGCATAGTTGTTGTTTTCCTGGTCACTTCTAAAGTTAAGAAATACGTTCATATAACTTTCTTAAAATTGTGGAATTTGGGAGTTTTGTGGCACTCATTTTTTAACAGATTACGAGGGGAGGTGGGCATTTCTGGGCGTTTGGTTGAATTAACAAAAGGGTTCACCGCCATGCCATAACAGTTTGTGGGTTTGGGCCCGTGGCTTAGACCGGTGTTGACATATCTAGTCTGAGATTTGGACAGCTTTGAACATATTTGGGAAACGAAAAATCCCAGCAGATTTAAACGATTGTCGATTAGGTTCCTCGGTGTCTAAATAAAACGTAGGTGAATTGTCTTACTTGCGGTTAGTAAAATTAAAGGTAGCGAAATAGATCCTAAGATTACCAAAGATGTTCTACGTTTTGGAGATGATTCCCAAATTTGCCAAGAAAGTTTAGAAAGACAGAAGAAAGCCATACTTTTATAATTAGGCAATAGGTTAGAATTGAGGCGAACCAGGGACAAAAAGAAAGGTGAATATGCAATGGAGTTAATCAGTCACTTACTTGTATTAGGGAAATAGGCAAGTGCAGTCGCGTTTGAAAAAGTTTAAGTTACAATTGAGGCGAATGGCCTTACAAGATAAAGAAACAGAGAAAGAAAGAAAAAAAGAGAAAGAGAGAGAAGAGCAAAAGAGAATAGAGAGAGCGGAGAAAGAAAGACAGAGAAGGTTATTAGCTGATCAAAGAGAAAGATAGAAGGAAGAGAGGGAGTGGGAAAGAGAATTTGGACTTCAGAAGTTGAGAATTAGTCAGGAAAGACATGTTAACGGGATGGAGATGATCAGAAGTCGTACTGTATGCAAATATGTTAAAGCATTGTCACATGTTGATGAGAAAGATGTCAAACCCTTCGTTATTTCGTTTGACACAGTGATGAGGCAGATGAAGTGGTCAGAATACATGTGGTTAATTTTGGTTTAAACTATGCTGGGTAGCGGAGTTAATGAGGTATTTGCAGCGTTGTGAGATGACGGGTCAAGTGATTATGCAGATGTCAAACTGTCTACTTTGAGTGATTATGCATTGGTACCAGAAGCCAATAGACAGGAGTGTAGAAACATAAAGAAGCAACCAGGTCAGAGTTACTTTGAGTCCAAAAGATTTAAACATAGTAATTTTCATAAAAGGGTGCAGATCTGAAAAATAGGTCGGACCCATGAGGATCGAAGAGAAATTAATCTGCTGGAAACATTTAAAATCTCACTTCCAGAGGTGATAAGAATAAAGCGAAGTACAAAACATGAGATGACAGACGAATATGCATTGGTGAATGGTGCAAAAGTTAGATTCTGGAAAGAATTTCATCCTGTAATGGACAGAAATTGAGAGAAGTGGAGATCTCCACTACAAAACAAAGATGAGAGCAGACTGGTAATAGTTTACCACAATGGAAGAAAAGAAGCCCAAGAGGGTGAAAAGGAGTTGCAAGACCTCTGGTGTTTCCATTGTAATAAAATGGGACACGTAAAGTCACAGTGCTACTCATGAAAGACATTCAAGGTGGGAAAACATGTGGCAAAGATGCTACACCAGTGGCATTCGAGAAAGTCGTAAATGAAACCCAACAGACGCCAAGGAGCGGCAGGAGAGTGTGTGGCATAGGCAGGGAGACTATTTGAGTAAATGTCTAATCACTATAAAGACTTCCCCATCAGGAGAGAGTTTACTCAGAACGAACAGCGATGAAGACAAATAAGTTATAATTTTGAGATATACGAGGTCCAATCAGACTCTAATAATAAGATATAAACGTATGTGCAATCTTTTTGACCTGTCATCTAAGAGAGTGGCATTTTGTGGGAAAGTTGTACAGTAACATAGCGTTTCCCAAGTAAGATCACCTTGGAGTGCCAACTCAGGACTGGCGAATTAACAGTGGGAATGATTGGCAGAGTGGCAGTTCCAGGAATGTTATTTTTTCTTGTGAACGAGGTAGTAGGGTCCAAGGTGGGAGTGGCAGCTTTTGTTGTGGAGAAATTAAAGGAAGACCAGAGATCTGAGGAGTTAAAACAAAATGTCCTGCAATTCTTCCAGCCTGTGAACTAACAAGATCCAACAATCATAAGTCACAGCACGAAGCAAACACTGAAAAGAAAGAAGAAGGATTTGAGTGTTAGCGGACACACTGCTGAATGTAACGTTGCAGGAAAAATCTGAACAGGCAGAGAGTGAGGCAGAAGTGTTTAAATCTTAAAGGCTATTGGACTTACATCAGAAAGACGAGACAATGAAAGGTGTGTGTGTGTGTGTGTGTGTGTGTGTGTGTGTGTGTGTGTGTGTGTGTGTGTGTGTGTGTGTGTGTGTGTGTGTGTGTGTGTGTGTGTGTGTGTGTGTGTGTGTGTGTGTGTGTGTGTGTGTGTGTGTGTGTGTGTGTGTGTGTGTGTGTGTGTGGTGTGTGAGAGTGACAGAAAATGAATCGGAATATATTTCTGAGGGATTTCATCTTAAGTATAGATTATTAAGATGCAAATAGAACGGCATATTAGTGCATAGGGGAAAAGAGTGGAAGTGCACCAGACTGGATAAAAGCAAATTAAAGCGGATGCTGGAATCTGAAACCAAAAGAGAAAATGCTGGAAAATCTCATCAGGTCTGGCAGCAGCTGTAATGAGAGAAAAGAGCTGAGTCTAACTGACCCTTTGTCAAAGCTCAAGGCTTGGGCTGTTTTCCCTGGAGGGTCAGAGGCTGAGGAGTGACCTGATAGAGGTTTACAAAATCATGAGGGGCATGGATAGGGTAAATAGACAAAATCTTTTCCCTTTTGTCTTGGAGTCCAGAACTAGAGGGCAGAGGTTTACGGTGAGAGGGAAAACACATTAAAGCGATCTTGGGGCACCATTTTCACAAAGAGCGTGGTACGTGTATGGAATGAGCTGCCAGAGGAAGTGGTGGAGCCGAATAGAATTACAACGTTCAAAAAGTGTCTGGATGGGGATATGAATAGAAAAGGTTTGGAGGGATAGGGGCTGTTTGGCAACAGAGACTTGCCTGGGTTGGGATATCGAATCGACACGGACAAGTTGGACCGAAGAATCTGCTTCCGTGCTGTACATCTCTCTGAATCTGTGACTCAATTTCAGCATCTAAAACATTTGGATGCACCAGGGAAACAGAGAGAGAGACTTGGAGTGACAGCATGAGGGAATAATGGGAAAGCAGAGAGAGAATCAACTCATGAAACTTCAGGAAAGAGAGACGCTGATATAATAATACAATAATAAAAAAAAGATAGGCAAAGAGTGTGGAAGGGGAGGAAAGGGAGAGGTAGAGTCATTCTGAGAGAAGCCTGTTAACAGACGTCGAGATAGGTAAGGAGGGCGATAGCGATAATTAGGGAGAGAAAGAGAGATGCAAACATCTGGCGAAGGAGTGAACAGGGAGATCAGGAGAAGTGAGAAAACAGAGAAAAGGGGATTGAAGGGTGTGGTTTTCTTACTGTGACTTGAGAGAGCAATAAATTGCAAGTGAGACGTGAGACTGCAGAGGTGGTGCTAGAACTGAATACACAGCCAGATCAGACAATCAACATCCGGTCATGATGGCATAACCTGTCCCACTGAAGCCATTCTATGGTTAAATATTAAATGTCGGCTGAAAACAACACGGAAATTCAGCAAAGGAGCAGGATGTACTCTAGGTGATGAAGCTTGGACAAGCATGGTGAAGGCTGCCTCGTTTGGTTGGCTATGAGAAACTTTGTTGAGTTCTGAAAGCCAGACTCTATCAATGGCATCTATTGGAGCAAACTTTTCCCGTAATTCCTTGCTCCATCCTACAGCCCAAACCAAAGTGATGGTTTAAGGCACATTTTGAAATGTATAAATTCAGCGATGTCTGCCTAAACACACAAAGTTTGAGTTCTGTCAAATTGAACCAATGGACGTGGAAGGGAATTGTCTATCTGTTCTGGATGGGCAACACACTGGGATCTTTGGTCTCAGAGTCTAGGCATTGGTCAATGTTCTTAATATGGTGTTGTTGATAAAATCCTCCCAATGGGCTCGGTGGGTTACTCTTCAGAGGGTCTGTGTGGACAGGTTGGGCCGAATGGCCTGTTTCCACACTGTCGAGTGTTTATGACGATGGGTCTTGTCGCAGTCCCAATGACTGAACATTGTAAATGGGGAGAGAAAATCACAGTGAAACACTCATAGTTGAGTGCATCTTTGTGGTCATAGCTTCAGAATTGAGAGTAAACAACATTTGCCTTCCTCTCCTGCGACCTCAAAGAACCTGCTCCCTTCTGGCTGGGAGGGAAGGTGAAAGAGGAATCCAGAGTCTTATTCTCATTAGCTTGGTCTTTGGACTGGAGACCTACTTCCCCTCCTGCCGCTGGGGGGCGGTCACACTTCCCTGTGTCCCACCACACAAGCTCAGAGATAGATATCTTTCTCAGTCGCGTGGGATTATGGGAGGAGGGACTGCCATTGATCTATCCATTGCTCAGAGCTCCTCCATCAGCTGGATATGTTTCGACACCCCTCTCAAATCAGTGGAATTTGAAACAAGGCCTCCTGACTGAGAGATTAACAAAATAGGAAATTGCCAGTGAAACTCAGCAAGTCTGGAAGCACCTGCGTACATAACCCCGCTCCCTACCGCCCCAACCCCAAATACGTGGGTTTCCTTCGGGTGCTCTGATTTCTTCCCACAGTCAAAGCTGTGTAGGTTAGGTGGATTGGCCATGCTAAATTGCCAATAGATTGTAGAGGCATGTAGGTTAAGTGCATTAGTCATGAGACATATACTTTTTAGAGTAGTGGATTGTGTTGGGATGGGAGAATCATCAGAGAGTCAGCGTGGGATCCTTGCATCTAATTGCTTGTTTGCACATTGTATGTATTCTATAAAACACAGTTAATGCTCCGGAGCCACATTCAATAACAAATCTCCTTGGAGATATCTTCACAAGGGCACGGTGAGATGGACAGCCAGTGGACTGTCAGAGGATGACCAGAGAGGATTATGCATGAGGAATATGCTACGTAGTGTTTTAAGAGATTGTGATTTAATTGAACTCCACTGGCCCCACATTGCTGCCCTGATTGGAGATTCCAGATCTGCCAAGAATCTCCTCCATTTGGCATACTGACTGTACCCAACAGCAGAACCTTATCCTCAGTATGGCGGGAGTATTTCATCTTCACCAGGACTGTATGGTCTTCATTTGTACCATTGGTAATGTGGACAGATGTGTGTGAGGTAGGACGATTTGTATGAAGGAAGGCAAGGAGATTATTTCCATTTGGGCTGGATAGTTCACCATGAACTGCAGGAAGACTCCAGCTTGCAAAACTGGGTCAATTTGTCTCATCATTGGAGAACTCAAAACTTTCAGCGTGAAGGCGGTTCAAGTCGGAAAACCAGAATGGAACAGGAGAGCTCAATTCTCTCTAATGGTTTGTCACTGATGTTTAACTTTGTGGAGGACAAGAGCATCAGCTGAAGGAGGGAGGTTGGCAGAGATCAACAGGAGGATTCCCTGACCATACCTTCCATTAAGACAGTGTGTCTTCAGGGTGTGTAGACAAATGAATGTGGCTGGAAGATATGAAACTGTGAGGATGGCGCCATTATAAATACAAAATAGGAATGATTCATTCTGTATTTTCGTGAGCTGCCCTCCCACCGATCAAATGGACGAAAAATTCGGGCATGTACAACAGGCAGTGCAACAAATTTTATTGTTACGATTCAGAAAGCAGTAAGTCATTGGATCCACACAGTGGAACACAGTTGATGGACAGAAATGACAGTTTGCCATCAGGTGGATCTCACTTCAGATGTTCTTTCTGATTACTCATTTTCTCTTGCAGCAGGGCAGCCCGCCTTTACAAATCCCACTGTAAGCAACTTCATGCGGAAGGCAAGAGGAGTGCCTGCAAATTCCTCTCTGGAGTGCACAAGATTTGAAAAATTCTGTAAAGCAGGAAAGAATAGTTCAGTGATGTCTCCAGCCAGGGCAATGTAACCTCCATGTGACACCAAACCAAGAAACATGGCGACCAGAACTGTATCCAGTGTTGCCAGTCTATTCCTATCAGATGGACGCCAGAACTGGGCACAATACTCGCAATGTGGACTTACCAAAGGAGAAAACATACCCAGTGCTCTCAGTGGTGTCTTAGCAAGGGAGGTCGAGACTAGAACTGTTTGCACTTTCCCAATGGGTCTTCGTGGGTTATACTTCAGAGTTTCGGCGTGGACCTGTTAGGCCGAAGGGCCTGTTACCACACTGTAGTCGTTCTATTGAAAGAATGGTTTGGAGATGCTGGTGTTGGACTGGGGTGTACAAAGTTAAAAATCACGCAACACCAGGTTATAGTCCAACAGGTTTAATTGGAAGCACCAGCGTTTGGAGCGCTGCTCCTTCATCAGATGATAGTGGAGGACACAATTCTAAGGCACAGAATTTACAGCAAATGTTTACAGTGTGGTGTAACTGAAATTATACATTGAAAAAATATCTTGATTGTCTGTTGAGTCTTTTATCTGTTCGAATACCATGATAGTTTCACTTCTTTCATGTGTAAATCACACCTTCAACATATTGACTAGCTAACACCAATTGTTACAGCAAACCTGAAAGTGCAATTTTAGAAAAACGGTGTTGTGAATTACATATAAAAGAAGTGAAACTATCATGGCATTCGAACAGATGAAAGACTCAACAGACAATCAAGATATTTTTCAACGTATAATTTCAGTTACATCACACTGTAAGCCTTTACTATAAAGTCTGTGCCTTACACTTGTGCCCTCTATTATCACCTGATGAAGGAGCGGCGCTCTGAAGTCTAGTGCTTCTGATTAAACCTGTGAGACTATAACCTGGTGTTGTGTGATTTGTAACTATTAAAAGAATGTTATCACTGAGACATATTGAGACACGGACTGTCCACTGTGCTCCCACTGTCGTCGAACTGAGGGATGTGGAGTCCAGAACCATGTACAGTGTGGTCTTAAAAACGGAGATTTTGACTATATCTGTGTTCAGTGGACAAGCTATAATCTAAACAAGGGATATGGGGACAAGAACTGTGCCCAACACTTCCGGTTTGGACCGAGTAATGGCTATAGAGACCAAGCATCTGCAGTTTGCTCCTGCTGTGACTGAACCAAGGGCCATCCAGTCCCTCTCTGTGCACAGTACTCTCACTGCCGTGGAACACAGGGATAACGAGAATAGAACGATTCTCAGTGTTATCAAGCTGTCTTACCAAGGGAGATCACATTAATGCCTGCACACGGTGCTCAAAGTCGTGTCACACTGAAGGATTTAGGGATCAGAACTGTGCACCGTGATCTGAGTGTGACTTTACCAATGGATATGTAGATCAGTTCTGTGCACAGTCATTTCTTTCCTAAGGAAAGAAAACAAAACAGGAGCTGTCCGAATATTTTACCATAAAATGCTGTAAGGTGTTTCATTTTAAGGACTGGTTTAGATAATTGTTTGCATTTGAATGAAGGAAATTCCACAGCTCTGGGATCAGGCGGCTGAATAAAATCCCCCCAAAAACGACGCACCGTCTTATCTCTTAGAATTCATCGGTATGGACATCGGGATGTGTCGTTGGGACTGGAGGATGTTCACAGATCGGGAGGAAAGGGTCAAAGAGAGTTTTAAAGGCATGCCCCTGTTCAAAGCGTAAATGAGGCAGCTAAGGACGGCTCCTCGGTGGACAGTTTCTGAGGATAGATGATTAGTAAGTAAAATCGAACAGTTCTTCAAACATTATCTGAAATGCGATGCTAACTTTTCATTCAATACAGGCAGGAATGGGAATATGGGCTGATTGAAAGTAGGCAAAAATACAGTCGAAGTTCAGTTGCAGCACAACACACGCGTGAGGACCTGATGGTGTTACAGTTAGTTATTACAGAGATGTACTAACCGGGAAAGAAGATCCTTGGTCTGGATTCTCCATCTGCAGTGATGGTCTCGAAAAGCACCAGGACGATTAACAGCACAACCAGTGATTTCATCTTTCTCTCTGGAGTCTTTCCGAGTCACGGTGAGGTGTCTGGAACACGAGTGTCTTTATAGCAAATGAGAGACTATTCTGTAGTTAATGATCACAGATCAAGGTTGAGGATTGAATCCACATTGTGCTCATTATAAAGACATTTCACTAACTTAGACCAAATGTCGCTGGAATCAAACGTGAAGCGTTTCTGTCAATCAGTTATTTCTCAGTGAACAAAGAAACCTAACTGGTTGCTAAGTGATGTGGTGAAGGTTCACTGCAAACTTTCACACGAGATATGTAGGTATTGTTTTATTAGTTAAGGGAAATATTTGCCATTACTCCTATGCTGGCTCTTTCAGTGGTCCCACAAAGAACTAACAGTGACATTTTGTGCTGAATTGCTAAACTCCTTCTGTATTTATATGCATTAATCGCTTCATACCTTTGAACATTATCACTAAATCCAATCTAGCGCACTGCGCACTGATGCATTCGTGAAACATGTATGTTATATTGAACACAAACAAAATGAAATGGATCAAGCCACATTTCTGTCTGAGATCTGACTCCTCCCTGTCCAAACATTAGCTACGACCATGATATTATTAAAGAACAGAGTGGGAATTCACATTTAGTCCCTGCTCCCAGTTCCTGCTGCTTTTGGTTAGTGAACTGCACCTTTAACGTTCCAAGGTAGGACCAAACTAAACGAGCCTGGGGTCAGTACAAACCACGGTGTTCTGCTCGCTAATAGTGAATTTCTGTTCTTCAGGAAGTCACTGTGTTTGTAAGGGGAAGAGGAAAAAATGAGGAAGGTGCTGCCTTCTCTCTTTGGGTGCCTGGCCCTGGTGTTGGTACAGTCTTTCATTGCTGCTGGAGTTGTGCCATTTCTTGATCTTGCGGGACATGAGTGTATCTCACCGTGCACTACTGGGAGGAACTTCCTGGGAAAGAGAAGACGCCATTCAGGTCCTCACACCTGTGCAAATGCATCATCATCGTGGTTGATATACTTTCTTTATGTTCTCTCTCCCATCCAGTCCATAAGATCAAAAGAAGGAACAGCAGAATTTAGGCCATTCAGCTCATCGAGTCTGCTCTCCATTCAATCATGGCTGATATGTTTACACATCCATGTGCCCGGTCTCTTTGATCCCCTTAATACTCAC